>NC_137924.1:38692366-38844866 GCF_963457725.1 Sprattus sprattus | reverse complement strand
AAGTAATGCATTTGAAATGTAATATCCCATTGGCAAGTCTGCAGCATGGATCTTTCTATACAATGACAAATTGTCACAAAAATACATTTTTCCCTGGTTCGCAATGTCTGGAGGAGGAAACCGCCATCGCTGCTTGCAGCTATATTTTTGTTTGTATTTGTGTGTCACGTACTCTCTGCTGGACCCCTTTGATCATTACAACATTTTAACGAGCAGTCCCAAAGTGTCTCCCCTAAGGTGAAAGTGGTTGAGGCCACAGACCGCCACTGAGACCGACCACAAGGAACGAGAAAACAGCTCCACAGCAGGAAGAGCCATCACCACATCAGAGGGGCTTCACAAAGATGGAAACAGGGGGTGGAAAGGCAACTGCGACTGATAGAGAGAAAGAATGTATGTGAATGTATGTGTGTGTGTGTGTGTGTGTGTGTGTGTGTGTGTGTGTGTGTGAGTGAGTGAGTGAGTGACTGAGTGACTGAGTGAGTGAGTGAGTGAGTGAGTGAGTGAGTGAGTGAGTGAGTGAGAGAGCGGGAGAAGGAAACTTGAAGAGAACAGATCCACACAACCTGCTTTAATGCACACAAAGCCCCTGAGGAGGGAGTGGCAGAGAGGTGAACCACAGCACAGTGCCGACCACGTGATGACCTGAGACATGTTTCACAGCTGACCAGGCAGATTGACACATCGGGGAATGAGGGACCAGGGGGCCTGTCAATGAAACACAAAAACACCCTCCATCTCCCATCAGATATGCACCTTCAGCGTCCCTCTTCAGGTAATTTGTTGAGCTACCAGCAACGAAGAAGAGCCTTCCTCTACATGAGCCACTTTAGGGATTGGACATAGATAATCAGAACAGCAGTTTGCATTTGCAACTTAAAGCAACACTATGCAACAATTTTACATTTTTTGAGGTATGGTTTTATAGGCAACCAGTTTTGGTAACATCCTAAAATTAATTTAGTTATCAAATAGTCATGTGAAGGACAGATAAACCCGGTGTCTTTTCCACTAGCCATCGAGGATATGCCCTATGTAGTTCTGTGTTCCGGGCTGGAACACCCTGCAAAAATAGATGAAATGCTTTCACAGCATGACATACCTCATACAGCAGTAGTAATATAAAGTCATAATTGCAAATACAGTGAAGGAATAATCAATGACAAGAACTAAAATATGAAGAACAAAGGGATGAAAGAGAAGCGAGGAGAAAAAAATTATTCCAAGACAATTAAATATATAAAAAAATATCTTTCAGCCATACAGCACAGTAGGTGCTCACAACACTACAAAATCCATACCGCCACAAAATCAATACAAATGATTTTCCGTATAAGGGGCAGTTATTCTGTACTCTGACACTGTTGGCAGGCCGTGTAAAGCTGACACATGGTATTTGGGTCATCTCAGAGTCATTTTCAAAGGCAGAGAATAATGTTCTGGGCTCGTTCATAATTAGTGGCTTTTAAGCCCCCTGCCCGCCCCCCCCCCCCCCTCAGAGAATGAGCGTTATTAACCAGAGCTAGCTCTTGATTCCCAAAGACAGGAGCTAACATAATGAAATGTTTCTAAAGATCAGCTCCCTTCAGACTAACACACACACACACACACACACACAAGGGCGTATTAATGGCTGTGATTAACTTCCAGCCACTGCGAAGCGTGGCTGAGGTGCTGCTGGCAGCTCATCCTCCCTCTGCCTTCTCCCAGGCCTGCTGGTCACAAGAGCTTCAACCAGCGGCTACTGTTGCGCCTGCGAGAGTGAGAGCACGAGACAGAGCGAGAGAGAGAGAGCGAGAGACAGAGACAGAGAGAGCGAGAGAGAGAGAGGCTACCTATGTGCCGCACCTGGGGTACTAAAGTCTCCAATTTACGAGCCCTCTCCTCTGCACCAGCAGCGTAAGTGGAGACGATTCCTCATCCCCACCTCTTTCTTTGTCTCTCTCTCACTTTCTCCTCATTCCCCTCTCCTGCAGTTCAAATTGTTCTTTGATGGGTAAGACTCTGGTTGGTAGAAAGAAAAAAAGAAAGAAAAGGAAAAAAAAGAAAAGAAAGAAAAAGAAAAAGTGGGAAGTGAGAGGGTCTTCAGAGACCTCTACATCAGCTCCTCTCCCCCTCATCAGATGAATATGGCTCTGAAAGACTCCTTATCCTACTGTGCCATCGCTGGGCCATTCAATCCCTCAAACCCCATGAATGAAACAGTGGAAGTGCGTCACTAATGCATCAGCTCAAGGGCCTTCAAATGGTTTCAGACTATGTGAAACGATGGCGCAATTTCTGCTGCTTTCACAATAACCAAGCAAAAAAAACAAATTAGTTAAGATGAGGTTACAAAATAAGATGCGTAAGCAAAGCTCAAGACCCACAAGTGTGACAACTGTAGTTATGTCTCTCTTTCTCTCTCTTTTACACACACACACTGCAAAACCAATCCTTTCCAGTGAGATAAAGACAATGCAGAGAAGAAGCTGAAGTGATTTTATTAGCAGACTATTTCTCATGCCAGATTCTCGTTGTGCTGTTTTTTTTCTCCCTCCTCTCCATTTCATATAACAAGCGTGAGTCATTTGTCCCCTTGAGTCTGCTTTTGCGATTCTCGATTGAGAGGCCTTAGGACAAGGGCAGTCTTCTCAGAGGACAGGCATTCAAAAGAAATATCTCTCTCTCTCACACTCAACACACACACACACCATAGTTTAGAATAACGGTTCGAGGTTAACTGTGACGAAAGAAAAGGATGACAAAACGATGGTAGCAAAGCGGTCAGACGGAGAGGTCCATTGCTGATCAAGACAACCAATGACTCATATAGAACAATGGAGCCGTCCAGTGGTGTAGTCCAGTGTAAACGCAGGTATACGGAGTATACCCACTTATTTTTCAGTCAGCATTGCGTATACCCACTTCTCAAAACAGGGCGTTTATCCTGTGCTGTATGGGCTGCTTTAAAAATAATAAGAGTATACCCACTTCTCCAGGGACCACTACAACACTGGAGCCGTCCTATTCTTTAGTGACAAACCTGGTTAAGTTAACTTCCTAAAAGAAGAGCCCTGTGGCTTTGTTTGAGATTTACAACTCACTCTGAGTAAGTGGTAAATCTTTGCCTATAGTACAAGCATAATAAAGACCATATGCAAAAAAAATGTTGGTCTACGCTTAAACTTCAGGCAGGGTTGAGTCAGCACATTAAGTGCAAATAAGGCCCAGATAGCAAGAATGTATCAGTCCACTGGTGGATTTTGGCGGCACCCCACTGGTAGTGTGGCACTTCTGGTCTGCTTTCAGACCACCATCATCTTCTGGGTAAATGCGCGTACGTATATTTAGAAAATAACATAAAATGTTAGCAGTTCCGGGAATTTCTAAATCGTATCCATGACAAAGCGTATTTAAACTAGACGTAACGCAAAGCGTTACAAAATATGACCGCCGAACTGTTCAGTAGGTTTTGGCACAGAATGAGTCATGGTTGTCAGTGTGTTTGTGTGTTTCTATGTGTTTTGTGTTTCATTTTTATGTATTAAAGGAATTATTTGTGATAGATTTTTATGATTGGGTTATGTAATGTTTTGTGTACTACTTTTTTGTGGATTGTTTTGGTGTATTTTTCTCAATGTAGTTTGTTAAAACAGGTCAAATAAAGAGGTTTGGAAACAAAGTGAAGTTTCCAACCACCAACAGGTGGCGCTATAGGTGATATCAGTCAGGCATATGAACGCGTTCGGGCTGGATCCAGCGTCCACCCTAAGACATTTTCTCTGGATCAAACAATGTATGGAAGAGTTATAAGAGACTTTGTGTTTTGTGGCAAGCACTGGCAAGTTGGCAAAGTTTGAGGGTCTGCCACGCCCACACCTTACGACTAATGAGAAAATCTTATATAACTTTTAGTCGCCCATGGCTGAAGAGTAACCTGACCACATTTCAAGGCGTTACCATTAAATTTGTCGGAGGAGTTCGATCGGATGTGAGGTGTGCAAACGCCGTCAAAACGCATCTTCCACTCAAAATGGCCGACTTCCTGTGGACCTGCCACCATGGCGTCAAGAGACTTTTTAGTGCGTCCAAGCATGATGAAGACGTGTACTGAATTCCGTCCAGCTACGCCAAAATAACCCCAATGCACAGGGTTTTTTGCAATGTTCTAGGGGGCGCTACAGAGCCATTCTGCTCCATCCATGGACAAAAACGCTACCGAAGATGGACGGTTACAGGCTTGATGTCCCTGGCAAATTTGGTAATTTTTCAAGCACTTTATCATATATGCGATTGAGTTATAAGACACTTTGTGTTTTGTGGCAAGCACTAACAAGTTGGCAAAGTTTGAGGGTCTGCCACGCCCACACCTTCCAACTAATGAGAAAATCCAACAAAACTTTTAGTCGCCCATGGCTGAAGAGTAGCCGGACCACATTTCAAGGCGTTACCATTAAAGCTGTCAGACGAGTTCGATCAGATGCGAGTTGTGCAAACGCCGTCAAAACGCATCTTCCACTCAAAATGGCCGACTTCCTGTGGACCTGCCACCATGGCATCAAGAGACTTTTTAGTGTGTCCAAGCATGATGAAGACGTGTGCAAACGCCGTCAAAACAAAATCTTCCACTCAAAAGAGACTTTTTGGTGCGTCCAAGCATGATCAAGACGTGTACCGAATTCCGTCAAGCTACGCCAAAATAACCCCAATGCGCAGGGGTTTTTGCAATGTTCTAGGGGGCGCTACAGAGCCATTTTGCTCCATCCATGGACAAAAACTCTACTGAAGATGGACGGTTCCAGGCTTGATGTCCTTGGCAAATTTGGCAATTTTTCGAGCACTTTGACATATATTCGATTAAAACACCTAATTTTTGCTTTTTAATTTTTAATTAGGTGGCGCTTTACATGTAATGACTGGTGATAGTATGGGTTGACACGGCCCCTTGACACAAACATACAAGAACAATTTGGCCCTCCAAGGCCCTACGGTTCTCGGGATATTCGAAGAAAACTGTGTCGCGCCACCTACAGGCCAGTTGGTGTATAATCATATAAATCAATGTATTGCATGCCCCCCCGTGAACGGAATTCCACGAAACTTAACATGCAGTCAGAAGGTGTCATAATGATCCCACACCTCCGATTTCGTGCAGTCCTGACCTTGTCAACTTACAATTAAATTGTTTTACAACACTCCATTTTTGCTTTTTCATTTGTAACTAGGTGGCGCTATACATGAAATAAGTGGTAGTGGAATGGTTGATGTGGCCTCTTAAGACCAACATACAAAAAAATGTGGTCCTCCTAAGCCCTACGGTTTTCGAGTTATTCACAGAAAACTGAATCGCCCCACCCTCTCTAAAACGGGTCCAGTCCGACGGGGGTGCAACGGATCAAAACGAAAATCAATGGTTCCACGCTCATCTAGTGGGGCTACATGCCCACCAAATGTCGTGCACCTCGGTGTTTCAGTGTCCCGGGAATCGTTGACAGAAAATCGGCAAACAGAAAAAGAAAAAAAAAAACAGAAAAAAAACTCCGACTAAACCTATATGACCGCCGCTGCGCGCTGTGGCGCGGCGGTCATAATAATGAGTTGCTAAACATACGTTGATTGTGCTAGAAGGCTCTCAGAGTGAAGAATGACTTGGACAATTAGGTACATCGATAAAAATGTTAAGAGTTGGTGATACTGACTGAAGAAGTATACAGTTGGGAAAATAAGTATTTGAACTGCCAATTTCGCAAGTTTGGCCACTTGCGAAGAAATGTGTGATCTAGAATTCTAATGGTAGGTGTACTTTATCAGTGAGAAACAGAATATCAACAACAATTTTTGTCCACTCCTCTTTGCAGAGAGGGAATGAGGTTCAAGCCCAATAGCCGTCCTGTACCCTTAGCAGAGAAACAGCCCCAAAGCATAATTTTTCCACCTCCATGCTTGACGGTGGGTATGGTGTTCTTGGGGTCATATTCAGCATTCTTCCCCCTTTCAAACACGGCAAGTCGAGTTGATGCCAAAGAGCTTGATTTTGGTTTCATCTGACCACATCCTGTCTCCCAATCCTCCTAAGAATCATTCAAGAGTGCATTGGCAAACTTCAGATGGCCATGTATGTGCTTCCTTGAGCTGGGTGACCTTGCGAGTGCTGCAGTACTTCAAAAATAAAAGCCAATGGTTTTCTTGGTGACTGTGGTCCCACCTGCCTTGAGATAATTCACAAGCTCCCCCTATGTAGTTCTTGGGTTATTCTGCACCTTTCGGGTGATCACTGATACCGCACGAGGGGATATCTTTCATAGTTACTGCCAAAAATTATCCTTGGAAAAGTTATTGCATGAATTTACATGAATTTCTCTCTAAATGTTTGAAAAAGTGACATTTGAATATTGTCGTGCTTTTCCCCCCATATGATAATGCTAAATGTGCCAAAACTGAGCAGGATTTTAGAAGATGGACGGTTCCAGGCTTGATGTCCTTGGCAAATTTGGCAATTTTTCGAGCACTTTGACATATATTCGATTAAAACACCTAATTTTTGCTTTTTAATTTTTAATTAGGTGGCGCTTTACATGTAATGACTGGTGATAGTATGGGTTGACACGGCCCCTTGACACAAACATACAAGAACAATTTGGCCCTCCAAGGCCCTACGGTTCTCGGGATATTCGAAGAAAACTGTGTCGCGCCACCTACAGGCCAGTTGGTGTATAATCATATAAATCAATGTATTGCATGCCCCCCCGTGAACGGAATTCCACGAAACTTAACATGCAGTCAGAAGGTGTCATAATGATCCCACACCTCCGATTTCGTGCAGTCCTGACCTTGTCAACTTACAATTAAATTGTTTTACAACACTCCATTTTTGCTTTTTCATTTGTAACTAGGTGGCGCTATACATGAAATAAGTGGTAGTGGAATGGTTGATGTGGCCTCTTAAGACCAACATACAAAAAAATGTGGTCCTCCTAAGCCCTACGGTTTTCGAGTTATTCACAGAAAACTGAATCGCCCCACCCTCTCTAAAACGGGTCCAGTCCGACGGGGGTGCAACGGATCAAAACGAAAATCAATGGTTCCACGCTCATCTAGTGGGGCTACATGCCCACCAAATGTCGTGCACCTCGGTGTTTCAGTGTCCCGGGAATCGTTGACAGAAAATCGGCAAACAGAAAAAGAAAAAAAAAAAACAGAAAAAAAACTCCGACTAAACCTATATGACCGCCGCTACGCGCTGTGGCGCGGCGGTCATAATAATGAGTTGCTAAACATACGTTGATTGTGCTAGAAGGCTCTCAGAGTGAAGAATGACTTGGACAATTAGGTACATCGATAAAAATGTTAAGAGTTGGTGATACTGACTGAAGAAGTATACAGTTGGGAAAATAAGTATTTGAACTGCCAATTTCGCAAGTTTGGCCACTTGCGAAGAAATGTGTGATCTAGAATTCTAATGGTAGGTGTACTTTATCAGTGAGAAACAGAATATCAACAACAATTTTTGTCCACTCCTCTTTGCAGAGAGGGAATGAGGTTCAAGCCCAATAGCCGTCCTGTACCCTTAGCAGAGAAACAGCCCCAAAGCATAATTTTTCCACCTCCATGCTTGACGGTGGGTATGGTGTTCTTGGGGTCATATTCAGCATTCTTCCCCCTTTCAAACACGGCAAGTCGAGTTGATGCCAAAGAGCTTGATTTTGGTTTCATCTGACCACATCCTGTCTCCCAATCCTCCTAAGAATCATTCAAGAGTGCATTGGCAAACTTCAGATGGCCATGTATGTGCTTCCTTGAGCTGGGTGACCTTGCGAGTGCTGCAGTACTTCAAAAATAAAAGCCAATGGTTTTCTTGGTGACTGTGGTCCCACCTGCCTTGAGATAATTCACAAGCTCCCCCTATGTAGTTCTTGGGTTATTCTGCACCTTTCGGGTGATCACTGATACCGCACGAGGGGATATCTTTCATAGTTACTGCCAAAAATTATCCTTGGAAAAGTTATTGCATGAATTTACATGAATTTCTCTCTAAATGTTTGAAAAAGT
The DNA here is from genome assembly GCF_963457725.1 of Sprattus sprattus. NCBI lineage: Eukaryota > Metazoa > Chordata > Actinopteri > Clupeiformes > Clupeidae > Sprattus > Sprattus sprattus. The sequence goes on along the minus strand of NC_137924.1, from coordinate 38,836,835 downwards.
GACATTTGAATATTGTCGTGCTTTTCCCCCCATATGATAATGCTAAATGTGCCAAAACTGAGCAGGATTTTAGAACGTGCATCATTTTATAAACGGCGCCCCATTCTTGGGCACATAACTGGTCATTGGGAGCTAGAATTCTTGCTGTTTGGTTGGGGTTCAAATATTTAATTTCTGCATCAAATGCAAATAGTCATAGATGTTACAAAATGCAGTTTTCTGGATTTTTTTTGTTGATATTTTGTTTCTCACTGTTAAAATACACCTACCATTTCAACTTTAGATCACACATTTCTTTGCAAGTGGCCAAACTTGCGAAATCGGCAGGGGTTCAAATACTTAATTTCCCCACTGTAAATGAGTATAGAAAAAAAGTTTTTAAAGTGAGTGGCAAAACGGAGGGCCGATGTCTAATTTATTAGCGGACCGCCCCAAAAATTATGAGCTAAAGGCCAACTCTGCCCCCCCCCCCCCCCCAGTGATCCACTAGCCTTTTGTCATCCGGGAGGCTGGTCACCTATTTACCCTACAGAAAACTAAGAAATGTGTTGCTGCTGGCTCAAAACATGAATTACAACACCACTTTAATGTGGGGAAGTCGCGTTAAATCACCGTTCGTTACAGTACAAAAGGTCAGTTGGTTGACATAGCTCTGTGGAATGGGCGTCAGGGCTCTTACCAGCGCCCCTAGACGAGACATCTTGATGTGTAGTGTGGCTGCTCGTGCCGCGCCCGCCTCTTTTAAGTGGGAGGAACACAGACCATCTGTGTGTCGGTTCAAATATTTTGCACCTTAGAAGAATAACTAAAAACTCGATGGGCAAATAAAGAGGGCAGCTTTTGCGTATAGCTGGAGCATGGCGCATAATGAGACGAATGTCGTTCTGAATTACCTTAACAGAGCTGAGTGCTTGACGATTCAATGACATCTCCAGGGTAAAATGAGCGCTGTAGGCTACAGAAGCCTACACGAAAATGTTGTAGGCGTGGATAATTTAAAGTCATAATTAGCCTATATCACACGCAAGAGTTAAGAGGTTTAAACAGCAATGTATACATGCAACACATTAACAAAGACAAGGCAAGGCAAGGCAAGTTGACACCACATCTAAACTAGTGGCCTAGCTAACTCTGTCTCCCTATCACTAACGTTAAAGTTGAAGATGAGTTAGGCTTTTCAAATCTAAAGCTCAACTACTGTACAGTAATCAGATTGTGATCAGACCGTAAAGGACATAACAGACATGGGGTCATTATTAAACTTTGCTCATTTATTTACAAATTGCAGAGTTCTGTGTTGTGGTTCTTAAAGAGTCGATTCCCCCAAACAACCTAAAAACAGAGTCATAAAACACATCTGTCCATTGGTAAGTTTCAAAACAAGAAAGTTGCCCTCAAACGTGGCAGCATTCAAAACAGAAACAAGGAACATGCACACACATTTAGAATCCATCCAAACCTCCAAAATAGATTTATTATAAAATATAGTCCTTAGTATAAACATCTAAAGATTCATAAATTAGACACTGATCCTGACCAATAAACATCTGTAATGAGGAAATCGTAAATTTAAATATTACACCTCTCTTCAGCTGTTTTTGTGTACTAAAATAGCACATAGCTACCCTTTTGTCAGTGAAAAATATATTCAACATGTCACTATTGCTCGCAATGCTTATAAACAGGTACTGGATGCATCGGACATTGAGCACACAATAATTGTTTGGCTTGAATGCAAGTCTTTTTTTTTTAAGAGAAAGAATGAATGAACATAGAAAGAAACACTGTCCTCAGAGACCAAATCTGCCTGAATGAAGAAGAAAAAAAAAAAAAAAACTGTTACCCAACCTGTGCTTTGAGCCTACGTCCCCATCATTCAAGTTTGAGACAAAAGCATGGAACAAGGGCAGTGGTGGAGTGAGCAGCCGTCAATCAAAAAACATCAGAGCTCAATCTGGCAGCACACTCATGAAGATACTTTCACCAGACAGAATAACAAATTGAAATAATACAAATTCAGACTCCCACAAGTTAATACATGAAACAAAATAATCCAGGTAGATAACGTTAGTGGAACGTGACGTGATGGTAGTTTTTGATGACAATGGTTGTTTTTTTCCCCACCCGCGCTCTACTTTTCTACCCACATCCTACGTCAGTAATACCACATAACTCATAACACGCACGCACGCCTAAAAGCCATTCAGCAAAAGCATGACAGGATGCTGGGACGGGAAGGACACCCGTCCACCTTGACTTATCTAGCAAGTTTGACGTCCCACTTCAGTATTCCCGTCTTGTGCCAGCCGGGTCAGAGGCCACAGCTTAAAAGATTGTCTGTCCGCCTGTCTGATCTTTGGACAGGACTGCCTCAAAATGGCCTTTACAACAAGTCAGTGTGGAGACGACTATGCAATTACAACAGCTTAGCAACTCAAAGAGAGGCCCTGAAGGTCCTGACTAGCAGACGTGAAACAAAACAAAAAAAGAATAATGTGACGGCAAGATGGTGCTATGGCGCCATCTAGTGTAAACACACACCAGTTACAGCCACTACACTACCTCTATACTGCTGTGAACTCGTATGTCTCTCTACCCTGTTGCTATAGAACTCTGTGTGCCTTAATCGCATAACTTCTGTATTCATACAGATCCCAAGGAAAGCACCTCATATCACCAGGACACACACACTATTGACTTTTCATGGTAACTTCACAGGAGACAAGGATTTCAGTACAGTTTTCACCCTTCACAGGAGTTGCTTTGCCAGCATTGACGGATTATCATCATAAACATATACGAGATGATTTGTTCAACATGCAGCTTTTGTTATGTTTCGGTGAGGCCGTAAGCTTAAGAGTTACGCAAGACTTGGGCCTTCTGGGAGAGAGATTTGTTGGAGGGTGAAAATCCTTCGTGCAGAAGTGGGTCTGGCGAAAAACGGATACGAAAAGCAAAGTGACCCAATGGCGAGAAACATTTTGAGCCCCACCACCAATTGAGGTCAAGCCAGGTGAAATACCAATTTTGTCCGCTGAGGATGAAAATATGAATGGACAAAGAGTGAGTGTGCTATCCTGAATTTCCTGATTGTTTCACGTTGAACTGAGTACAGACCTTAACGGAAATGTGTAAGTGTTTGCATTTGATTGGATATCTATTCTATTACTACTCAGTAGGAAATCAGGACAAAAAACAGCCGAACCAACAAAACTTTTCAATGGCGTTCAGCAAACACCTCAAGTCACAATGGCACCCATTTTGGAATCCCTGATTTTGGTCCTTTTTTGTCTGTAAAGGTTATTGCTCTGGGTCTCTCAGTGACTGCAGGTTGTCTGTCTCGCATCACCAAAACCTCTCACATGCTTCCTGCCTGTCTCCTTGGCAACACTGCCTTGTGTTTACACAAACAGGAAGGCAAAGACTTTGTGTCCATTTGGTCATGCTCTACATCAAATCCAGTTTGTTTCAATTAACTTTTAGTTCCGATCTGACAGCACCCTGATCTGACAGCATGCTTGTTTCGCTTCCCCTAAATATAATAATAAAACCAAAAAGACTCACGAAAAAGAACTGACACAACCTCAAGTTACTCAATGAGTGTTTAAGGCAACACTCGAGACTAGAGGAAGGGCAGAGAACTCTCATCTTTGCGACAGACGGCTGTTTTTGACACAGGTCGTTAAGCTTATGTTCAAGGTGACACAACCACAGGAATGCAGATAGCTGCATGTTATGAGTAGAGCTAAGAGGAGGGCCAGTTGCTTCTCTCGTGAGGCAAGCGAACGCACTCTCAACTAAGCCAAACACAAACTGAGAAGGTGTAGCCTACTCCTGCCTGCGCTAATAAATAAATAACAAAAACAAACGGCACATGTTCGACTCCATTAAGCATTAAGCAATATCTGTCAAACAGAGGCTTTGGTGGAGAGATGTAGCTCTGTGTATGCATTATCTTGTGTGTCACAAGCTAGCCTGGAAAGACGTGCCAAGTAACGTGCGTGAAAACATCCATGTGTCGATGCATAGCAGCATGCAATGTAGCGGAGAGGACCTTCTTCACTTCCCAAGGGCCGAGCAAAAGCCTGAGCAACCAATCCCTGACCCTCTGCGCCCTGGCCTCAAGGTACATTCTCCCTCTCCGCTTCTCCAAAGAGCAGGAATATTAAACAAAAACAAAAAACAAACAATGGCATTCATTTGGGGGTGGGTGGGATAAATGGCTCCTTTCAGTGTGGAGACACTGCGGAACTATACTGTCGCTTATGTCGACCTTGTGCCCACGCTCTCTTCCTTTAACGCTTTGGGGGCTTCGCAGCTCAACCGCTGGACTTGAGGATTGGTTGTATGACAGAGCTCTGTGCCCCAGATGGCCTTCCTGGCAACACCATAGCAGCAGCAGCAGCAGCAGCAGAGCCTCGACCCTGGCCAATCAGCAGACCAGGGACCCTGACCAATCAGCAGAGCAGGGACCCTGACCAATCTCAGAGTGTCCTGTCCTGCGGAACTTCATCCTCAATTTGCTCCAGGGTTCCACAAAAGTGTATGTGTGTTGGGGTGGGATGGTGGTTCTCAGTCGTGCTACAAAGGTAGCAAGAAAATGGCTAACAAGACACCACAAAAAGAGGTTTAAAGCTCCATAACGGTCATGTCTCTCCCCCAGTGAAAGTGCCCAATGTGGTCGTAATGCCAGGCTCAAAGTGTGCTTCGCTTATGAGAAACAAATGTCAGGGGACCCAGTGAATAGAGCACAAGGCTAACTGTGTAACACGACAGCAGCAGCAAGGTGTTGTTATAAATAAAGCTTACTGACTATAGCAGTCTAGAGAGAAGCCTGAGCCGGTATAAATTTCTTTTTTATAAAAGCACTTAGGTTAACATCTACTTATGAGTTGGTGGGGGGGAAAAAGGACAGAAAGAAAAAGTACTTCCGACAGCTGTGATCTTGAGCAAATAAGCCAACATCCTTGCTTGGTCAGGTCAAAATGGTCATGAACCTTTTACAAAATGGGCAGCTGCAACACATCCTGACCAATATGTGTTGTCCGACCTCGGGGAAGCTCGCCGCTCCTATGACATGAACAACTCATTACTGTAGGCTTTAAGGCCAGATGGGGGCCATCTGAGGAGTTCTGCACAAATAAAAAGGACTATAAACTTAAGACCCTACAGACAGGAGGTACTGCACATGAGCAGAGAGAACACAGACCCGACGGCAAACCCTCTCCCCTAAGAAACTAACAGATTTCGACCAAACGTCCCAAGTGTGGTGATGTTTTATAAATAGCCATCATCTCAGCCTTCGCTTGCTTGTTTGTTTGTTTGTTTGTTTGTTTGTTGGTTGTTCTCCTAGGACACCTGTTCACCCGTGGTGTCACACAACGGCTGAAGACCACGTGTGGCTGACAAACAGGTAGTGGAATTGTGTGTGAAAAAGGGACACTATTCTCTATTGTGGGGTGGCCTACCAGAGGCCGGGAGAAAGGCAGGCTGGGTGGCAGGCAACAAACACAATAGAGGAATCTGTAGCTGAGGACAAAAAAAAAAAAAACGTGACAAGATGAAGGTCCATGGAATTGATTGGGGGGGGGGGGGGGGGGTCCGTGATCGGGCATGGGAGGTGGGCATCAATATACATTCCACCAACCCCTCCTACACACACACACACCCCCCCCCCCGTCTAAAAGCCCCCATTCCTCCTCAGGGGCAGATGGAGCTAGGGATGGGGGTCAGGGTACAGGGGGGTGTAGGGGATCCGTAGTAGAGGGGGTCAGTGATGGGGAAGAGCAGCAGGAAGAAGAGCAGCACGCCCATCAGGTAGAAGGAGAGGACGGTTAGCCGCTGCGGGTGGTCCAGGGCCGCACTCACTGCTGGGAAACCCATGTAGTTGCAGAAGGAGTGACACAGCACTGGACCTACCAGGTGACCTGTAGAGAAAGAAGGAGAGGAGGGAGAGAGGGAGGGGGAGAGAGAGAGAGAGAGAGAGAGAGAGAGAGAGAGAGAGAGAGAGAGAGAGAGAGAGAGAGAGAGAGAGAGAGAGAGAGAGAAGGTATAAGGGGGTATGGTTTTAAAGAACAAGGACAAAAACAGCATTATAAAGGAACAGAGATGAACCGAAATAAAAAAACAGTGAGTATGGAGAACGGAGTAAAGACAGGGCGTAAAGGAGAGGTTAAAGAGAACAATATTGGGGGAAAGGGAGGAGAAAAAAAAAGAAAAGAACAAGAAAAAAAGAATCAAAAGCAACATAGGGATATGGAGGACAGTAGGAGTGAAGAGATGAAAGAGATTTATTGATAAGTGTTCCACCTGCAAGTTGGAGGCCCATTCCATCTTTACAAGTCTGAGCAAAACACACACACACACACACACACACACACACTCACCGGTTCTGAGAAAAATGAAGGCGCAATAAGCTCCAAACACTGCAGTGTATGAGAACTGGAAAACTGCAAGACAAACACACACACACACAATCAATCAATTTCACACAAAAAAAACCGAATCTAACATCAGAAACAGCAAAGTGTTTCAAGGATTTCTACAACCATCTTTGTACAAACAAAACCTTGGTTGAAATGTTATTCTTTTCTTCATACAAACAAAACACAGGTAACAAGTTCTGGCCTTCCACTTAAATGTGCTGCATGTTAGTATAACATCTCAATGAGAAGACTGCTGTGTTAAGCTCGTAATCTCGTCTTTCAAATTAACATAATTTCCGAAGGGTTTAAAACAAGTTCTAATTCTGACCACCAACAACGGCACACTGCATAAATAACAGTTTAATACAGATTTATCTATCTCATTTATGTGCCTTGATTGCCTCGTGTCAGGAGAGGATAGGTTAGCAGGTGCAGGTTTGCCGGGTTAGGCTTGGAGCCAGTCCGTTGAATCGCCTACCTGCAGCGAGGAAAATCCCCGAAACGGTGCCCTGCCGGAACCGCAGCAGCTCAATCACATGGTGGAAATGGGCTGAAAAAAAAACAAAACATGTCAATAGAAAATCCATCGACGAACAAAATGTTCATTTTGAGAGTAAGTTCTTATATTTTTCAGAAATAGTTAAAGCATAGTTAATATACAAAATGCACTGTAAATAAACTTCACATATCTAAATCACTTGCTTTATAGCTAGATATAACTTGTGCATGCAGTAAACACCAAGCACTGGAGTGACTGTACAGGCCAGATCTTTCCAAAATAGCACGATTCATAAAATCTCGGCAGGAGGCTGACATTGGGGCATACTGGTATGGCAGACATGCACGCTGGTACACACAATAACACTCATTTAGAATAAACTATACATCTGAGCAGCTTAAAACATCACACACATAAAAACAATCAACTTTCTTCAATAAACGATCTACTATGTTCAGAGACACACACACACATCCACTTACCTACGCCAAAGAAGAGCGGGCACGTGAGGATGGCAGTGCTGGGGCCAGCACAGGGTACCAACATGGGCAGCATGCAGGCGCGGAACACCAGCTCCTCCGTCAGCGGCGCCACCACCTGGTTCCGCAGCCAGCGCATGTCACTCAAACAGAGCGCCCAGAAACGAGGGTCTGAGAGGAGGGGGGGAAGATCAGAGCCAAGAAAAGAGAGAGAGAGAAAAAGAACAGAGAGAGAGAGACAGAGAAAACAGAAGGGATGGGAGGGTACAGGACAGAAATGAGAAGAGGAATAGACAGCCGACCAGAAGGAAAAAGGGAGAAAGAGGCAGTGTATGAGTGAGGGCAGAGAGAGACAAAAAAAAGATCACATCAGAGAGTGAACTCTGAACATGGCACTGAAATGACTAAAATAGTGAGAGAACATTCAGCATCTGCTTCACACCAACACACACACACACACACACACACACACACACACCTCACCTACAATCACTCGAATGCCATCAATAAACCCCCAGGGACAATCCATTGCCAGCTGGATTAGGGGCCCCAGAAAAAGCACCTGTGGAGGGGACAGAAGCATTCTCAAAACCTCAATTTCAAAAAACACTTTAATAGTATCCGCACCATACATCCAAATTCAAGTATGAACTCAATTTCACAATTTACTTTAAATATAAAGGGCACTGACTTCTGAAGAGCCTGTGACTATTCTACTCTTTTTCTATTTTGGGCTTTTGCTTCTACATCCCTGAAGTATCCGGTTGTACCATTCAACTTATGAAAGCAATGACACTCACCATGGTAAGCACGAGGGGCAATATTATGGCTGGCACCAGGCCCTCCAGGCGGATGCCCATCAGCGCCAACAGTGATGGCTCCGGCTGAGGAGAGGACAAATTGACTCTTTCAGGACAAGAAGGACGAGTGCGAGTAACAATACAGAAGTATAGTATGCACTTTACTGTAAGAATATTTCGGGGTCTTTATTTGTATTAAATAACTGGTTATCTAGCAAGGACACCTACGATGTGGTCTTACCTTCACGCCCGTGAATTCTTTCCATGCCCACACGAACACCGGAGATAGGGTTGACACGATGAGCACAGAGGTAAAGCGTCTTTTGATGACCGCTGGATGGTCCCTGAAATTAAGGCAAATAGGAGGAGACACAATCATACAACAGTCGAGTCTGATTACAAATACCCAAGAGACAATATGACTATAAATAATATGATGTGAAGGCATCGAAAGGCACGTTGAGCTACGCTGACAGGGTTCAATTCGCTATGACCCTGAACTAATTAACTAACAAGCTAGCAATGTCAGTGTTAAAATGGTGGCTGCCTTTACAATAGTGCTACAGAATATTGTCCAAGCTTTAACTTAGACCCTCGAAAAATAACAAAATAAACTGTAACAAATTAGCTAGCTTAGCTCAACCGGTAGCTCGCAAACACACAATTGCTGAATTTCTTTAAACTAAAAGCAAGGAGAATATGTTCACTATGCAAAGGGGACATGATAAAAACAAAGCTGCAAGACCGTGTGAGAACTGAGGCAACCACACAAAGTTAACAACCAAACAGATCCTAAAGAATTAGAAAAATCCAAAATATGTCAAAGAAATATGACTAGTTTGGCTAGCTAGTTTGGCGTTCGACGAAGGCTATTAGCAGCTAAGGCAGCCTCAGACAGGTTAACTAACGTTATGTACAACGCAACAAAACCCATTAGCAGGTTGTATATATGATAAATTGGACAACAGTTTTACCTTGGCAGGTCGCTTCTCCACACATACAAACTTCCAACGTACGAGCATGCCAGCAGTAAACAAGACAACACAGACACCCAGCAGAGTCCGTCTGGAGGCACAAACCCAACATCCTTGTGTATTTGGTTTGAGATAAAACTTGGCGTCAAATAATCATCCTCTGGCATGGCGAGGGGGACGGGCTGAAGAGCAGGCTTTAAAATTATGCAAGTAAAGAATTACTATACGAGTAAAGCAAACCGAAAGAACTTGTAAAAGCAAAAAATCAAGATGAAAGGTGTAAAAACAAAAGCACAACCTCTGTGGCTACATAAACCGTAGCTGGCATTTTGGCGCCATGAAATGACGTCACTGTGCAGCGTCTACTCTTATTTACGTCAAAGACTTTGGTTACTGTTACAAATGTTCCTCTCATTCTTGTCTGGTTGGACCAGACTCTTGGCTTTATTATTCTAGGTAGACTTTTTTGTTGTTGTTGTCAATTAATGACTAAAGAATGCTACTACAGGATCCAATATTGTTCTCCCTTCCCTACAGTTAGTCTGGGTTTAAAGTTAAAATGTAGGCTCAGTCTATGGAATACAATATGCTTCCCATTTGTGTAAACAACCAAATGTTCTTTTTTAAACATATGTTTCAAAACAACCGAGGAAGGTTTATCCAATGTTATGTAATATCTTAAACCTCTGGGCTAATATAGTGGGGTAAATGTGACTCTCACGTGTAGTATTGTCAATATGATTTATTAGCCAATTGAATTATTAATTGTCGTAATTTATGAGGAGCCTATCCGGTGCTGATACCAGGTGTGTTCAGAATCAGCAATGTCTCAAAGAAGGTTTATGAACTTGAATTGTTATTCAACAGAATCTCTGGTCGTCACGACTTTTAAATAGTTTATGCGTTTATACCGTGCTGTGAACACTCTCCTAAATAGCTCAGCTGCCGATTTCAAAACGAAGGAAAACGTTGCGCATCTTGAATACGGCACCGTGCACGAGGGCGGGTTTACGCAAGAACCGTGGACCAACCGCAGAGACGCATTATGTGGGCGAAGGTTGAAAAAAAAAAACACATCTGATCTTTTCGTGCATTTTTTCACTCCGGGTGCGAGTGAGATGGGCGTGACAACGGGCTGTCTGGACCACGATTAGTGTCCTAGAGGAGTAGCTTACCATCCGCACATCCGTGCAGCCGATGACTACGGAGAGGCGATGCGACCCGCTGGGTGTAGTGACCGTGCCATAAAACTTATCTTCGTGGGTTATGGTTCTACTGCACAACGACCAGGTTTGAGGCCGCACGGGGATTGACAGTCTACGGGAATCTACGTCAAAGGGTCTTCCATCGCAAACATCAGCGGGTAGGCTATTCATCTTTTGGCTACCTGTTCACGTCCCTTGCCTGTGCGCACTGGCTCGGGGATAGCTGCGGGGAGTGTTTGGAAATCCCCATCGCTTTGTGTTGCGTTGAAAACACGGTGTTTACTTGAATCCAACGTCTTGTTTCGTTTGGTGGTATCTTTCATCGACTTGTAGTTGGCTATTCATCGTCTGTCTGTACAGCTGAATCCCTTGTGTACTACCTTTTAACACTGTTGTGCTGTATAGTCGATATTGTTGATATCCGTATTTTGCTGTCATTTATAGCGTTTGGTAGGCTATAGTTTGAGTTGAATATTACCGCAGTGTCGTTTACGCATTTCGGGCAATTTATTATCCTTCTGTAATGATCTGATCCAGGTTTATAGTATCGAGAACATCCCTTTTTCAACGCAGTTTTTACTTGGGCTAAGATAATTAGATGGCCTTACGACATTGACTTTTAACAAGAATATTCCTTAGGGCGTGCATTTATCACTTATTTAAAGCAAAACATTTATGATGAGTATTACATCCGCTAGAAGGCCAATTCTACCTCCATCGACTGCATCCCGTTAGTGCTCATAACCCTCCGTCTCTCGTGTGGCAGGAGAAGACGCAATTCGCTGCAATCTGTTCGCTGAGAGTATCGGGTGCTGAAACAGCCATGATGTGCACAAGTCTGAGGAATACAGGGCGGAGGAACTAGTGTTAGTGTGATGGGTTTAATTTCGGCCAGTTTATTTAAACCTCCATTTGTAATTTTACGCATCTGGGTTGTTTTGGAGTATGGCAGGATGCTGTGGGAAAGAAGCTTGGATGCGAGATCCTTCTTTCATGCATGGTTAGAAGCAAAGAGTGCAACTGCAAAATGGCCATCAGAACTCCCACATATTTGGAAGTTGTTGAAATGGACATTGGTCTTACAATACATTTGTGTCCTCACAGAAAGTCATTCTCTAAGGTCAACCATCTAGATTTTGTTTTATTATGACCAAAATAGGCTCACGACACAAGCGCAGTGATGGTTGATCTTACTTGACATTTAAACATTATTCTCCCATAATTGATTTACCAAAACGAAATAGTGCACCACGTTTCCACCTAATGAACAGGGAATTCCTTTAAGTCTGCCATTTAAAACGACCTGTACATACCCATCGTGATCAAATCTAGCATACTGGCTAATTCATAATTTGATTGTGGTCGTCCCCCATGCTGTTTCTGGCTGCATGTGTAAGGGCCTTGCTGCTAGCCTGCTGCGTACTTAATAGCTTTAGCCCCCCCCACCCCCCCTTGAGGCAGCTGGTTTTCTGTTTCTCTTTCTGCTGCAGTTTCATTCCCTCCTTTACCCCGTGCTGTTCATGAGAATAGAAGTGACATGTGTACAATAGGAAAGAAAACATAAACATGACGGTGAAAGGACACACTATAGGCTAGATTGGCAAGACCCCCGTCCATGTTCAGCAACACATGATGCTTACTCACCCAGGCCTGTGGTTGGCACATGAGTGAAAGACACACACACGTGCCCAACATTACCCGTCATGAAGTGAGTCAGTGTATCAGAAGTGTGGTGTTCTGAGGAGTGAGAGCAGGCCCCACCTGTGCTGCTGCTCACACAGAGAGCAAAGAGAAGAACTAGTTTTGTGTGTTTATTATCAAGCAGAGGATGCAATCTGAACAGTGTTTGTCTCTCATGTTGCCCCCTACAGAATCCCTGTTATCTCCCTCATAGTATGTTCAAGCCAATCATTTAAATGAGGAATAAGGTGTAACCATTGCATGACTGACATGTTGGCACAATTCAAATGAGTGGTGTAGGTTTCCTTTTATATGGTTGGCTTTGCATATGATTTCCATATTGTCATGCCTACCTCATTGTATTCATAATGAACAATTCAAACATGAAGAGACGAACATGTGGACCATAGACTGCCTAGACTGTGCCTAGAAATTATCCCTCGGTTGAAGCATGTTTAACAACTGGTGTCAGCATTATTTAAGTCTAAATCTGTGTTGTTATGGTTATTCTAAGCACTAATATTCTAAGCACTTGCGCTTTCCTTACAGCTGTTAGACTACTGGCGGTTCTCCTCCTTACGGTGATTATAGTTGAGTCATCGCTAGCTTGCCAGGCACTTATCACATCCACACAAATAAGATTTCATGCACACTTTCCTCAGGGTTACTGGTACTGTACTGCTAGAGCTTTTGAAAATGACACTTTTTTTCTCACCAGTTTCCTTCTTGGAAAGAGTTCAGGGCCTGCTTAGCAGATGCACTGATCAATGCAAGGACTTTCAAATGGAGAGAACAATCAAATGGAGAGAACAATCAACAGGTCAAATCCTTTTGCAGTATGAAAGTGCTTCAAAAACAAAGTCTTAAGGCAGGGCTAGATTGCTTCAGGCACAAGTGCATGGGAAGGCGTCTATTTTTTTGCGATGGTCAGTTTTGAACGCCACGGACATGTGCGTAGTGTGTGTGCTCTCTCCCACGCGCCTACAGAGATGAGAACAGGAGGATCCATTGCAAAAGACATGATGCCTCGCAAACAGCTTCACAGATAAAGCCCTTTTCGCTATAGAGTTACTGGAGCAAGAGCTTTTGACAAAGATAAACCCGCTACCTCAGATGACTTCTGTAGAATTCCCCAGCAGGGACCAGATCTGGGGAGATGTTTGCATATCACTTTGTAGTTCAAACAATAAATGAGAGTAGGACGTGGAAAATATTTGTTATGGAAAGGCACAACAGGTAGTCAATTAGTCTCCACCGCACATGCAAAGGCAAACAATCTAGAGACCTCTACAATGACTGGTGACATCTTATTCCTTACCTTGTATGCATCATCTTGTCTCTCGACAAGTAGCGAGCAGCCGTAAACGATTCAGCTTCTATTAATTGACTTTGTGTCAACACAGAAGATACAGTATGTCAATCCCCCAGTCAAACTTAAGAAATATGTGTAACTCATTTTAAATACCACTTAAACGGTCATTTTAGAAAGGGACATTGCACAAGGGTTTACACGTGCTCTGGAGTCGTCGTAGACGGCTATGGGCTTAGGGGCCTCTCACATGGGGCCACCAGCATGACATACAGGGAAATTAGAACTAAGAATACTTTTATCAGTGTCATTGAAATGGCATGGTATCGTCATTTAATTTTATTGTAGTCAATTTTTGCTTTTGTAAAGCTATTTTAATCTTACAGAACCATGATTAAACTATAGACATAGAATTGGCAGGGATCGGCAGAGTCGTTTTTCATTCCATTGAGGAGGGGGGGGGGGGGGGGCGGCGTGTCACAAGTTGGTGCAGGAAGTGAGATTGGTGAAGTTCCATCAGAGAGAAAAAGAACATATGAACAAGAGTTCGAACATATTCAAAGAGCAGACTAACGAGCATATAGCCTACACAACTTCTGCAGCGTCAGTCCTATGCCTTTACTTAGGATTATGTCCTCTCGGCCTCTTCCTCATCCTCAAATTATGTCTTCAAGAATACCCCAAACCGTTCTTGCTTGGATTGTATGCCACTCACTGCAGGACACTTGCAAGTTACAAAGAGCAGGCTTGTGTTGGATGTGTTGGGTAGGCGTAATATGTTGACACGTAATGCAACAAACTCAAGTTTAAGTCATTTTATACATTTTTAATCATTAGCATTTTGTGTGTGTGTGTGTGTGTGTGTGTGTGTGTGTGTGTGTCATAGGCCTACTACGATAAGGGTCATTGTTAAGGTAGATTTGCAGATGTTAAAGTGTATTTGCTTTGAAGTCAATTCACCTGTAGGTTCTATGAAACACAAGAGGCAGCTGTGATGCCATGTCATATCACTACATTAAGTGATATTTCAGCACTGTTTACATGGACAGCGTCCTTTAAGTAGGCCTCGTACTTAAGAGCAGTGCACGCGTTATGCTCTTGTTTGGGAAATGTGTGTAAAAAATGAATTAATGTTTGTAGAATCACTCGTAGAGAACACTCGTAACCGGTAAGATTCATCGCTATTGGGAAATCCGGTCCTGTCAGGGATTGGGAATCAAATTAGTCGTATTGATGGCTGTAATTTGATGTTACCAGTCTGCTTTGAGAAATGCTGGAAGGGTTGCTGTGCATTGCTGAAGCTGCTGTGATGTAAACAAAGAGTGGATGATGACTCCACGTGCTGTCTTCTCTTTTTCTCACTATCTGTGTATCTCTCATCTTTTGTAATTTTTTCTACTGCCAAAAAAAAATCTTAAAATATCTCTTTCCACTTTCCTTTTACTTTGCTATCATTCTCTCTTTTCTCTGTCGCTCTTTCTTTGTCTCGCTCTCTTTTTCTTTCTCTTTCTCTCAGAGTGTGGTAGCGGTGACCGTAGAGCATGCTGTTTCTGTTCTCACTCACCCCTTCCAGGCTTAGCAGGACTAAAGGGACACTTACCTCATCATAACAGTTGAAAGTGACCTGCTCTGGACCTAAGGAGCACCAACATTATTACAAGCAGCTCCAGCTCTATGTGTCTGTGAGGGAGAGGTGCAAATTATTTCAGTGAATTAGCCTATAGACTTTAAAATGGCCATAGACTAAGGCCCAATCTCAATACTTCCCCTTACCCCTTATCTTTCCCCTTACCCTTGAAGTTGCGCGTTCATGTGAGAGCTAGTGGTGTCTCAATACCCAATTTGATCAAGATTAAGGGGTAAGATTAAGTGGTGTATGGCCCTCGTTTTTAAGCTGATCGGAGAGCTACCTTGCTCCTCCAAGGGCTATCCCAGAGCACACCGCGAAACCAGCTCGGGATTTTTCAAAAAAACATGGCTGCTTGAAGCGAGGAATATTTTACATGAATAAAGCTATCTACACAATTTTTTATATGTTTATAATGACTCGGTTTGATCTGAAATGTGCTACTCGAACGATGCATAGTATTGTAGGTCTTAACTGAAGCTTTCAAACGGTAGTTTTAGGATACAATTAGCGCGTATACCACCACTCCATTGGCTTATATGATAGTTTGCCAGCTATCATGCTACATACACTACATGTAAGTATTTTTGGCTTATAATTAATTTAGAAATGACGACAGTCTTGTTTCGTGCTCTACACAGTTGTATACATATATATTTGCAACCATGTTCTTCATTAGACTTTTTTTAAAAGCGCTAGTTTCATAGCTCATACAGTCACGCATGACGTACCCGAAACCGAGTGGCGTCTCATTTCATAGGGGAAAGATCTCAGCCCTTGGCCCTTACACTTGCAAGTGCTAGGGTTAAGACAAAGACAAGACTAAGCAAAAGGGGCAAGGAGAAGAATCGAGATTCGGCCTTAGCCTAATTATGAGTTAATGAACAAAGCAATGCGGGTGGTTGAACAGTTGTTGTTAAAATACAAATGTTCTCAGTGCTCATACAGTAGGAGTAAAGTACATAAACCATAGAAGTGGAAGCTCTTGCTGCTGTTTCCTTAATGTGGCATTTTCTCTCTGCTATCCTTTTGACTGCACTGCAGCTAACACTAACTATGCTATCCTTGTATTGCTGCTATACTGACAGAAATGTGGTGTAACTATTATCTACCCTCTCTATTTCGGCTCCTACCAGTGCGACTGCTGAACCACCGACAGTTCTTGGACTGCTATTATTTTTTTTGCTTCTAGCTATCAGTATCACATTGAGGCAACAGTAGAGGGATTGCCTCTAATAGTAGCATGTGTTTTTGCGGCTTCAACCTGTAGACTCGCGGTGCTACACAACTGAAGTGTGCTTTAAGTTATCAATGCCTAGTGTAACGGGTTGTTCGGAGTAGCAGGTGGCTGCAGTCAGACATCTTGAAGTTGTTAAATATTCAAAGGCGCCGAATAGGGGGGAGAGCTTCAGTGCGAACGGCACAGACGAGGTCTCATGATTTATTCCACGGATCATTTCCTTGGATGTATTTTTAGCCTTCTGTTCATTTGTTACTTGATGGAGACAGATGAAGTAGAGAGTACTCTTCCTCTCTCTCTCACTATCTCTCTCTCTCTTGCTCTCTGTTTATCATCTTCATATTCATCTCTTCACTTCTCTCTATTTCTCTTCTCTGTTCCTCACACTCACGCACACACACACTGCAGTGGGAGGAGAGAGGATGGTGGGAGAAAAAGAGAGGTAGGAGGAGAGACATTTTGAGAGAGGGGGAGGAAGAGAGAGGGAAGAGAGTTTTACAGATGAATGTGATGATAGTGTTTCACAGAAGCAAAACGGAGCCCATCTCTCTATTGTGCCCAGTCTATCTATATGTTTTTAGTTCATCTTAGATTTGAGTGCCTCAGATCTTTACAGTGGCTATGTCATTCACTGTATTTTGTCATTCTATGATCTATGTCATTAACTGTATTTTCATCAGTGATCCCTTTCCTTTGTCTTCCCTTTGTCTCTGTGTTTTGTCTCCATCTTCCTCTCCACCCTCATTCGATCCATTCCCTCTCTCTACTTCTTCCCGCCCTCTCTCTCTCTCCCCCTCTCCCTCCCTCCCTCCCTCATCTTCCCCAGGTTTATGGCAGTCGGTTGATTAGAAAGTGCGTGGCACAGAACAGGCAATCCATCACCCTGCCAAACCTCTTTGAGACCCTGCACACACGTATACCCACATGGACACACAACCACACACATATACACACACACACACACACACACACACACACACACACACACACACACACACACACACATACTCACACAAATCATCAAACACACACACACACACACACACACAGGAACGTAGCGTTTCCCGCTCCAAGCCCTCTCTTCTCCATCTGTTTCAGTCTCTCTTGCTTTCACTCTTTCCTTCCATCCCTCGCGCCGCAGATGCCCTAAGCACTAGCACCAG
Organism: Sprattus sprattus; assembly: GCF_963457725.1. Taxonomy (NCBI): domain Eukaryota; kingdom Metazoa; phylum Chordata; class Actinopteri; order Clupeiformes; family Clupeidae; genus Sprattus; species Sprattus sprattus. Next base: position 38,819,434 of record NC_137924.1, on the reverse strand, counting down.
GGCAGCTCTCCTCTCCTCCTCTCATCACCCTCTCCTCCCCCGTCTTTTTTCCTCATCTCTTTGCTCACCTCTAGTTGCCCCCATCCCATTGGCTTTGTCTCTTCCTTTCCCTCTCTCTCCCGGCCTTACTCCCACAGTCTTCTTCCCTTCCCTGTCCCTCCTTCATCTCCCCACACTGTCTGTCTGTCTGTCTGTGTCTGTCTGACTGTCTTTCTGTCTGTCTGTCTGTCTGTCTGTCTGTCTGTCTGTCTGTCTGTCTGTCTTTCATTCATTCTCCCCTATTCTTTCTTTGTCCATGCTTATGCCAATCGATGAAAGCCATAATGGGACCTAAATGAGACCTGTTGTGCCTTCATCATCTTCAAATGCGGAGGGTATCCACCTATATAGGCCAGAGGTTCAGTCAGGTTGTATTGAATGCAGCAGGAGGACAAAGATGCCTTGGAAAGATCATTTAAGGGAGTTGGCAGCCCGGTTCATACCCGTGCATGAATAGTGGTGATTCAGGCCCGGAAAATGTCCTATCATCTTCACTCTGCTAGTGTTTATGCTGTTGTTTACCAAAAAAGGGGTATTAAATTAGATTTGCACAGAATGTCAAAGCTGGCACTGTAAAATCAGATTACTGTTAACCAAATTATGATGATGTTTTCAAAGGCATGAGGCAAATCCTCTATATCACTGACTGCAGTATCATATTTTAGGTCCATTGCATGCTGTTCTTCCAAATAGCCCAATAGAAAACCCTTGAAATGCCACCGCCATAAACCCTTATTGTGGAGGAGGAAAGCAAACTATTATCAACAGCAGCCCTCAGACTACAGACGCTGTGCTCGGGTATTGGTTGCATCCTCCCGAGATTCGTTAAAGACGCTACGCGGAGACAGATTGTCGATTGATTCCCAGGCGTGTTGTTAAGTGTAAAAGCCCTCAGAAAGCATGTGTCCTGTTCTAGGCCATTCTACCAGCTGCGTGCGATATTGACGACCACGAAGCACTGAATAGCTGGGCCTTTCAGGGAGCCCAAAGGTACGATACTCCCTCTTTACACAGAGGTCAGTGTGACAATACATCAGCTTAATGCTGCCACTAACTGGATAGCATGGAATGCTTAAATGCTAACCTGGCTCCGGAAGCAACTTATGTTTCCTCCTCAGTGCGTGCGCGTGTGTGTCCCTGCTTGGCTTCAGAAGAAGCAAATTGCTGGTGGTGTCTGAGAGAGAGAGAGAGAGAGGCCTGAGCAGTGAGTAGCTGTTCTGTAGCTGAGCTGTGCCCCGGGGGGTGGGGGGTTTGTGCATTGGGTGTTGGTGGGGGGTGTTGCAGATGTGAATCTGCAGAATCTCTAGCTCCAGCAGAATAACTGGTAATCTTCATAATCCATCTCATGCAAAGTCAATCTTTTTCTATCCTGTTTCTCTCTCTCTCTCCCTCTTTCTCCATTTCTATTATGTGACTTTATTATTACCCCATCTCTCTCTCTCACTCTCCATCAATTCTTGTCTCTCTAATTCTTTTTCTACTCCCTTTATTTCTCACTTTCCTTCTCTCTCTGTATAAACTTTTTCCCCTTAAATGTTCTCTCTTTAACCCTTCAACTTTTTTTCATCTCTCTCTCTCTCTCTCTGTCTCTCTCTATCTATCTATCTATCTATCTATCTATCTATCTATCTATCTCTCTCTCTATCTATCTATCTCTACCACCCTCTGTCTCCTCTCTCTCTCGCAGCTGTGAGTCCCCGTTGAGTGCGGTGGGCATGGTTTTGGAGGGGAGCTCCGAGGCCCTGTGTCCCCCTCCCTCGCTGGAGCTGCGCCCGTCCTGCAACAAGGTCCAGCCCTCGCCCCCGCTGGGCTCCGGCTCTCAGCCCCATGACAGCCTCTTCCCCGGGGACAAGGAGCCGGTCAAGTATGGGGAGCTCATCGTCCTGGGGTGAGCCTTTCCGTTCTCCGTTCCGACTCATTTAGATTATCCTTCCATTTTCACTTTCCTCCCATAGTCCTCCCTTCTGCCCTCTTCTACTCTGTTTTGAAATGTCTCCTCTCCTCTCCTCTCCTCTCATCTCTTATCTCCTGTCTCTCTTCACCTCTCCCCTTCTAAGGTGTTCTGAAATATGTCTTCAAACTTTCTTCAATGTTTTTTATGCAAAAAAATATGCAGCATAATGCTATCAGTATCTTCTAGGACTGAATTTAAACATTATGCTTATGAATATCCTTGTGTTTGGAGAGCTCATATTTACTTTAAATATCAGCAGTGGCATGTATGTGTCAAGCCTATGGATCCATGCATTAAGCCATTGATATGCATGACATGCATTGATGTCTTCCAGCCTGTGATGACTACGAGGAAAACCACAGGTTGTTCTCAGGATGTCACCAGATCATAACTCACAACGAGAGCTATAGTGTGTAACTAAATACAGCCCAGGAAATGAAACGCAGTGTACAAACTATACCTCAGATACGGTTGAAACATGATAACCATGTGAAAACCATGTGATGTTTTCTTTTCTTCTATTATTTCTTTTTTGAATGCCACCCCTTTTTTGATGTTTCTGACCCACAGCCAAGATGTAATTTCACTATCTTGGCATAGCCCCTTAACAAGTAAATGAATGCCTCTACCGTAGGGGGAAATTAATCTGGCTCTGTGTTTTTCCATGCTTAGGCCTCTTTGATGCATTGTATTTAAAATGCAATGGCTGTCTCCACACCCAGATCTCTGTGATAAATAAAACAGTTTAGTTTGATTAGGGCCTGAATTGCTTTAAAGTTTAGTCAAAGACCATGCATCTGTGTAGTCTTAGCAGCGGCACGTCTGTCTAGGTACGTGTGTCCTGATGACAGTCAGGTGACACAGAGTACGATGATAATTAGGGGTGGGTGCTGAGAAATACCCACATGCTTCCAAATTGAAAACAAGCGAGTGGATTGCTTCTTATCCCCTCTCCTCATCCCTTTGCAAAACCAACCTATGAGGGTCTCTGTCTCTCTCTCTCTATCTCTGGTGGTTGACCTCACTGGTTGGAAGAGACAAGGAGAGAGAGAGTGGGGGAGGCAGAGAGGGAAAGAGAGAGAGGGACAGAGAAAGTGGAGGGAGAAAGAGACTGTGGGAGAGGGACATAGAGAGAGGGGAGAGAGAGCGAGAGCGGGAGAGGGATAGATGTGGGAGAAGGAGGAAAAGGAAAAGAGGTGGGGAGAGTGAGAGAGAGAGAGAGAGAGAGAGACGTTCCTCATTCACATCTTGAGGTATCGATCGTGAGCCCAGGTAGTGGTGGGTGCTGAGATGGGCCGCGCTCCCTATTGATGTAATTAAAACAGAGTGCAGCGCGGCGGCAGACACACACTGATCCCAAAGTGAACCGCATCCCTGCAGGGCGAGGAATGGGGAGAGAGTGATGGAGAGAGAAATGGTGAAATGGAGAGAAACAGCAAGATGGAAAAAAATAGATGGAGATAGAGAAACGGAGAGAGAGATGCGGAGAGACAGAGAGATAGAGATGGAGTAGTAGATGGAGAGAAAGAAACGGAGAGCTAGATGAGAGCTGGAGAAATAGATGGAGGGAGATAAACAGACAGAGAGATGGAGAGAATCAGAAAGATGGAGAGAGAGAAATGGAGAGAGAGATGGAGAAGAGAAAGCAAGAGAGAGATGGAGACAGCTGTGCATGGATGAAGAGGTGGAGAGCTGGGTGGTGTGTGAGTAAGGGCCTGTGGAGAAGACCCTGCTCAGTTGCCTGAGTCATTCCACTAATTTAGCGCAACAGGGAGGGCAGTGGTGTGTTTGAACCCTGCAGTCACTGGGCTGGTTTTCATCTTATAAGCACAATGCACAGTGTGCATAAGAGGTCAGTGTAAATCCACACAGTCCAGAGCTTTGCAGTGTCTGTGTGATACCGAGGGCAGTGTCAGTAAGCTCAAGCACAGGCATTCTTACACATGGTTGGATTTTGAGTTACGCAACACCAGGGGCCTGTCACGACAGTTACCCTTCTGCTGTAGTATGTACTCCTGCATCCTCATCCTCGCAGCTCTATTGGTAGAGAATTACAGGAGCAGCGAGTTTAACACTCAGGGGAAAAAAAGTATGCTGGAAATGTATCTTCTCTATGGTGTGAGTTGATTTGGATACAATAATCTGTCTGATATCTGAATGTGAATATCTGTATTTTTGTCCTTATTCTGCCAAGGCACAACGGGTCACTGGCCAATGGGGATAAGGGACGTCGCAGGAGTCGGCTGGCCCTCTATAAGCGCCCCAAAGCCAACGGCGTCAAGCCGGACGTCATCCACAACGTGTCCACACCCCTTGTGTCAAAGGTGAGAGGTCAAGGAAGTGGGTCGAATGACCTTCAAACCAGATCGCCAGATATGTATTATAAATCAGCATTATTTATTATATAAGCCATTATTTTCATAGAACATTATAAAAACATTATGAACATAAAGCCATGAATATCTACTGCTTATACAAGGTTGTTACATGACTGTGTAAGGGTTACAAAGTGGTAAAGGATGTTATATATAATAAAAGAGAACTGCAGAGTTACATCACATTACATTGTCATGTAGCAGACACTCCTATCCAGAGTGAAGTACAGTGAGCCAACCTACAGGGACGATCTCCCAAGGGCAGAATAGTGGCAACCACTGGGATCACAAACTCACAAACACTCACAACAGTGTTTTGTTTCTAAGCCCAGATCCCAAACTACTAGACCATCCCCACTCACAGTCACACCATCTGCAGCCTAAGTCCTACTAACACGCCCACAACAGCCCGCCAGAGAGGGGTTGCATAATGTTTAAAACAGCGAACAGGCCCATTCATCTCACTGACGTTTTAAACAATGCACTGGTGATGATATTACAAAATTGTTCTGTTGCTGTGTAAAATGGAAGTAGTTACATAACGTGTGTGTGTGTGTGTGTGTGTGTGTGCATGTGTGGGTGCGTGTGTGTGTTTCACAGGCCCTTAGCAACAAAAGCCAGCATAGTATCTCCTACACATTATCCAGGAGTCAGTCCGTGATTGTGGAGTACACACATGACACCAACACAGACATGTTTCAGGTAAGTCCTTCAGCCTTCTGTTCAAGCTGCAAACTCCAAACTAACAAAACAATGCCTAATCGTTCTATGATCATCAAAACTAAGAGAGCACTGAAACTGTTTAATGAAGCAACTGCCGTTCTAAGCAGATATCCGTAAACAGAGCAGGTTGGAAAGCCTACCACCAGGAAAGTCCCACCCCTTAGATGTTTGATGGTCAAACTTTGACGTCTTTTCTTTGGTTGCCCAAGTCTGGTCTATAATAAAGACCAAGCAGCAACTCTACCTGTCTCTGTTTCAATCTACTTATTCCAGCCCCCAAACCACTGACTCAGATGCTACTGTGCTTGTGGGTGGTTGAGTTTTTGCATGGTTGACCTGAAGTCCTACCGCTACCTTTTCCAGCACAAAATGTTATGGTATTGTATTGGAGTTTTAGGGTAGAGAGCTATGAAAGGCTTTATTTTATCTATGTCTCCATATACGTATATACAGCCGCGGAAAAAATTAAGAGACCACTTCAAAATTATCAGTTTATCTGGTTTTACTATTAATTGGTATGTGTTAAAGTAAAATGTACATTTCTGTTTCATTCTATAACCTACTGGCAACATTCCTACCATATTTCAAATAAAAATATTGTCATTTAGATCATTTATTTGCAGAAAAATGACAATTGGTCAAAATAGCAAAAAAGATGCAGTGTCTTCAGATCTCGAATAATGCAAAGAAAACAAGCTCATATTAATTTTTAAACTACACAATACTAATGCTTTAACTTAGGAAGAGTTCAGAAATCAATATTTGGTGGAATAACCTTGATTTAAAATCACAACTTTCATGTGTCTTGGCATGCTCTCCACCAGTCATTCACATTGCCGTCGGGTGACTTTATGCTACTCCTGGCGCAAGAATTCAAGCAGCTCGGCTTCTTTTCATGGCTTGTGACCATCCATCTTCCTCTTGATCACATTTCAGAGTTTTTTTAATGGGATTCAGGTCTCGAAATTGGGCTGGCAATGACAGGGTCCTGATCTGGTGGTACTCCATCCACACCTTTACTGGCCTGGCTGTGTGGCATGGAGTATTGCCCTGCTGGAAAAAACACTTCTCAGAGTTGGGGAACATTGTCAGAGCAAAAGGAAGCAAGTTTTTCTTCCAGGACAACGTTGTACTTTGCCTGGCTGAGGTTTGTAAAAGACCATAAGGATTGAACCAAAGCTGACTGGAGGTCCCTAAGTTCGTCTTCTCTGATGAGTCCAATTTTCAGCTTTGCCCAACACATGGTCGTCTGATGGTTAGACTGAGACCTGGAGAGGCCTACAAGCCACAGAGTCTTGCACCTACTGTGAAATTGGACTCATCAGAGAAGACGAACTTAGGGACCTCCAGTCAGCTTTGGTTCAATCCTTATGGTCTTTTACAAACCTCAGCCAGGCAAAGTACAACGTTGTCCCGGAAGAAAAACTTGCTTCCTTTTGCTCTGACAATGTTCCCCAACTCTGAGAAGTGTTTTTTCCAGCAGGGTAATGCTCCATGCCACACAGCCAGGCCAGTAAAGGTGTGGATGGAGTACCACCAGATCAGGACCCTGTCATTGCCAGCCCAATTTCGAGACCTGAATCCCATTAAAAAAACTCTGAAATGTGATCAAGAGGAAGATGGATGGTCACAAGCCATGAAAAGAAGCCGAGCTGCTTGAATTCTTGCGCCAGGAGTAGCATAAAGTCACCCGACGGCAATGTGAAAGACTGGTGGAGAGCATGCCAAGACACATGAAAGTTGTGATTTTAAATCAAGGTTATTCCACCAAATATTGATTTCTGAACTCTTCCTAAGTTAAAGCATTAGTATTGTGTAGTTTAAAAATTAATATGAGCTTGTTTTCTTTGCATTATTCGAGATCTGAAGACACTGCATCTTTTTTGCTATTTTGACCAATTGTCATTTTTCTGCAAATAAATGATCTAAATGACAATATTTTTATTTGAAATTTGGTAGGAATGTTGCCAGTAGGTTATAGAATAAAACAGAAATGTACATTTTACTTTAACACATACCAATAAATAGTAAAACCAGAGAAACTGATAATTTTGAAGTGGTCTCTTAATTTTTTCCGCGGCTGTATATTGCAGTATGATTTGTCATTTGAACTTACTGGGTGACTATGTCTATTTGGATGATTTTCCTACATTATTTTATCATTCAAATAACAACCTCTTATTTGATGCCTGTAACATTGCTGTTCATATAAAAGTAATCCCCAGAGAGCCCTTAGGTTTGTAAACCAGAGCAAGAATGTCATCAACAGCCCCACGAGAGCTCCAACAAGCCACAAAAATACACGAATATACACACACACACACACACACTCACACACTCACAAAAACACACAAAGTCCCTCCCTAATCTCTCACTTCTCATCTTTTCTCCCTTTCTCAGATCGGCCGTTCCACAGAGAGCATGATAGACTTTGTGGTGACAGACACAGTCGGGAGCGGGGGAGGAGGAGGAGGAGGAGGCGGCGGAGGAGGAGGGGGTGGGGGTCAGGGGGCAGTGGGGGAGGGCGGAGGAGGTGGAGGCGGTAACGGCCAGTCAGCCCAGAGCACCATCTCACGCTACGCCTGCCGCATCATGTGCGAGCGCAGCGCCCCCTACACGGCGCGGATCTACGCCGCTGGCTTCGACTCCTCCAAGAACATCTTCCTCGGGGTGAGTTGTGCCGTTATGACGTATAACAATGACGTTAATGGTGTTTACATACCTATAGAAGGGCTGCCTATGCAGTACATACATTGCCGGAGCTCATTATACAGTAATTAAGGCAAGTCATGCCTCATTTTAATGGTCATAAAAACATCATACCTCTCAGTTCTAAATGTGTTAATGCTTCAATTGTGTTGTCACTGTGAGTTGTACTCAAAGCGATAACAGCATAGTAACAGCTTTGCTTGTCACTGCTTTATTATGTTAGGCCTGGGAGGCTTACATTTTTAATGTGTGTTTTTAAATTGGGTCCCACATTCTAAAGGCATTAGAACATTAGTTAATTATAATACTCCCATTAGGTTATGTAAAACCATCTTGAATGTGGTCTGCGGATGAAGAATGATGTTATTTAATGGAGCAAAGAATTTGTGTGTTGGTTTAAAAGGTGATGAACTTCACTAGGACTTTGATGAGGTCTTAGTTGGTCTAGTAGTCTATTTTAGGTGTGTGTGTGTTTTCTATCATGGTCTTCATATAAAAACAGTATACTACATAACACTTTAACGCACTCACTCCCTCACAGACAACACACACACACACACACACACACACACACACACACACACACACACACACACACACACACACACACACACAAAAAGAGCAGCACTGACAAACACACTCATCCTCTGTTTCTGCGCTCCTGGATCTTAGCCACACACCAGACCTATAGAAGCCTCTCTGTCTAGAGAACTCCATCAACACATTCCACTGTCATAGACATGATACAAGGGCTAATTACTCAAGGACACTTCCCTTCTCTCCAACACACACACACACACACACACACACACACTTGCACACACACACACGCACAGTCACACACACGCACAGTCACACACACACACACACACACACACACACACACACACTTCCTGTTTATCCTTTGCAGACACAGACCATCAGAGCTAACGACTGAGGAAGTTGCTTTGTGGGGACCTGCTTTGTGCAGTATCCAGCATCCAGAACCCAGGCTCTCTTCTCTATAGGACGGATGGGGAATATGACAAGTATGATGACTCAGAAACTGGCTGGACAGCAAAGAAACCTCTTGTGACTGTTCTGTCTCAAATGGCAGAGCAGTGTTGAAGTCACAGTGGGTGTGATTGAGGATCTGGGTCTACGCAAGTTCAAAGTGATGAAGACCAGTTCTGGTTCTGGAAGCTATTCTTTAACTTATCCTTTCTATGGGTTTTGTACTTCCCGAGGCTGGTTCAGGTTTAGGAACTAACATGAACGTTCCATGCTAAAGGCCCAGCTATGCACCGATGTGGTATGCATGTTTGTCGATTCTTCCTGCTGGTCCAAAATGTATGAATTAATCTATCTATATAGGTAATACAAAATACATAACTAAGGAATTAACACCTTTGCTCCTTGTCCTTTGCTTAGTATGCTCTTCTTAGCATCACTGTGGCTAAAGTCTTTTAATGTATTGTTTTGCAAGAGCAAGCACGTATCAAGATTGATGTATTTAGACTGTACAATGATAACACCTGCTGACTCGTGGATTTGGTGCTAGTGTTGCTTTTATGTATGCTGCATTTTATTTGGTTGGTTAGTAGACGTAGGTCATAGCAGCAGTCACATTGTGAGATGATCATCCTAAATTTCTGACACTGTCAGAAAATTGTCCCAGGCTTTCTAAGGTCGCAAGACTGTGACAACGGCCATCTTTGAAGTGCTCTCACAGTGCGATGTAAGACCACCATTTTGGAGCCACAACCAAAGATATTGCCGCATTTCTTTCATGTTTGAAAAAAGCCTTTATTATTTGCATACAATGAAATTTGGAGAACCACATAAACAGAACACCAAACTGGAGAGCAAGGAGCCACTGCACCTGTCTGTGCCGCCATCTTGTTGGGGATCTGGGACAACCCATAATCCTATAGTGGATACCAGGTGTTACTGAATAGGTTTGTGGCTGGAGCAGCTTGCATCGCAGCCGAATCTGAAGCAGAGGTCTGGCCTGGACAGTTTATTTGGGGGTGCTGGGCGGAACAGGAAACCCAGTGACGGGAGTCATGTTGGAAGAGTGTGGCGTAAGGCAGAAAGGCAAGATGGCAAGGCCTCAAACAGTGTGTGTGTGTGTGTGGGGGGGGCGTGTTCAGGTAGTCTACCATTCCGCTCTTTTTCTGTAGCCTTGTGTATATGCTGAGTTGTAGCCGTGAGTCGAAAAGATGGCTGCCCTATGCGGTAGAATTGGATTGAGGGCCTCTGGTCTGTGTAGGAGTTTTCCTTAAGTTGACCTTTTATTCATTTTTACCTTTCTCAGAGTAGTCTTCAGGTAAGATAGGAGAGGAGAGTGGAGTGGAGTGAAGGAGAGGACAGGAGAGAAGAGGAGCGAATGCTCAAGAGAGGCTAACTCATTCATAAAAATAAGCCTTGATCCATGCAGGCTGAGCTGACAGATTTCCTACGCTTAACCCTCTCCCACACACACTCACACACAAACGCACACACACACACACACACACACACACTCACTCACTCACTCACTCACTCACTCACTCACTCACTCACTCACTCACTCACTCACTCACTCACTCACTCACTCACTCACTCACTCACTCACTCACTCACTCACTCACTCACTCACTCACTCACTCACTCACTCACTCACTCACTCACTCACTCACTCACTCACTCACTCACTCACTCACTCACAAACACACATCCACCCGCATAAACGCTGGCACACATAAACATTTAATCACACACTACCTCTTTTCAGGCATGCTCTCTCACTCACTCACTCACTCACTCACTCACTCACTCACTCACTCACTCACTCACACACACATATACTTGCCCTCCCACATATTTGCTCACACATTCAATATAGACTCACTTTCTTTCTCAAACACACTCCCACTCATTAACACTAACACACCTCTTTCACAAACACACACACACACACACACACACACACACACATTAGTGAGTGAAATATTGAAGCCAGTGTGCGTGGTGAAGGCCCAGCAGGCACAGATGCATAGGGAAGCTTGGCAGAAAGTGGGCACCTGGCAGGGAGCGGGCACCTGGCAGGATAGCCCCAGGATGGAGGGAGTCCACCAGTCACGACAGGAGGAGGAAGAGAGGGAGGAGAGACAGCTGGCTCTACTGTCTATCTCTGGCTATTTGTATCTTCTTGGTTCATTTGTGTTATGTGTCTTGTTTGCAGTGAATAGCAAAACAAGCAGGAAGTATCATTTATCATTGGAAAGATGATCTGATGATATTCTGTGAAATGCGGAGTTAATTTAATGAAGCAATTGAATTTGGTTCATCTCCGTGACGTCTTGGCACGGGCTGTGTTATTGGATTGTGGTTGTGCACAATAAGCAGGTTTGCTACCATGCTTGATTAAGTTGGATTATATCCTCATAAACTCAACGCAAATATGAGAAATAGTTTTAATGAATCACTTAAAAAAGGATGACATGGCCATCTCAAAAGACATTTACTCAGAGTGAGTGTAGGGCTGTTATAGACAGGAAATGCAATAAACATAAGATTGGAAATCTAAATATCAACATTATGTCAAATTCGACCTTTATGGAGTGTAAAGCATGAGCTATCGAGCTGCCAAACAATTTTACTATGCTAATAGAAGCAGTGTTATTTACATAAATGAAACTTTAATTTGAAAATTATGTAAAAAGCCTCCGTAAAACCAACCGGGGACCCTATCAAGGACATAGAACAGTGTATTTGACATGGTTGAAATCGACAGCACAGCGGCTTTTTGCTGTTAAACATCTCTGTGCGGTGGCCGGGTGAAGAGGGTGCGGGGGAGCCGTAGAGGCAAATAATAGGTTTAAGAGCTGTCGGTGAAGTATGAACTGAGTTACCTCAGCGTGGTTGGCACGCAGCACTGTCCTTGGCAGGCGGCACACTCCGCCCGCGTGAATCACTGTCATCATATGGAGGCAGAGAAGCGGAAGGAGGGAGAGAGGGAAAGTGAGATAGAGGGCAGAGAGAGGTTAGATAAAGGGAGAGAAATGGGATGGAGAGAGAGAGACATTCATTCATTCATTCATGCATGTCAACTTATGTGGATTGCCTGTGTGTTATACAACATTTCCCCCATTTTAGCTGCTTACTGCAAAAAATCATACTGATTTAAAAAAAATGGTTCAAAATGTATTCCGTATTATTCGTTTTTTGAGAACAAGAACACATAAACACACGGACACACACAGCCATTAATAAAGAACAACAACCGGATGCTTGTTTCCTGTCTCACAGTATCCTGTGGAGATCCCAAACAAATACACGCCCCAGACCTCACCGACTGTCATACACTGGTTAAGGATTTGCTTTGATTTTACAGATTTGTCCTGAGGGTTAAACAGGTGGGCATCCGAAAGGGGATAACAAGTATCTTAGAAAGAAGGGGGGATAGAGGAAGAGCAAGAGTAAAAACATGTTGGGTGACGCTAATGCTGGTATTGAAAACAAGGAGAATGGAGGATTACAAAGAGGGGTACAGAAAATAGGGAGAGCGAGATGTGTAGGTGCAGCAAAATGACTGCTATTGAAAACCAGGAAAAGTGGAGAGAGAGAGTGAGAGAGAGAGTGAGAGAGAGTATTTGAGAGAGGGGGAGTGTGTGATATTACTGGTATTAAATCAGCAGTTGGAGGCTTTCAGGTGCGCAGAGCACGTTATCACTGACAGCCTGATTATATGTTTGTGCATTAGTAAGACTGGAAAAGGTTACGTTTCACCCTGTGGGCTCAGCAGTTTTCCATCAGTGAAAAATAGATTTGACATTGCATTTCTGTTGTAGGCTAACAGGCAAGGATTCGTGTGGGATTGCTGTACTCTTCAATATATCCACAATTTGTCTGTGCGTGTGTTTCTGGGGACCTGGCAGCACAATCAGAATTTAATTTCCCTCCTCTTTCAATGTTTACCCCATTTTACCTCTGCTACTTGTGAGGGTCTCTGGAGACTTTGGGTTCCCACAAGCTTTTTTTGTGTGTTTGTGTGTTTGTGTGTGTGTGTTTGTGTGTGTGTGTGTGTGTGTGTGTGTGTGTGTGTGTGTGTGTGTGTGTGTGTCTACCCATCAGGAGAGAGCTGCCAAATGGCGGACGTCTGATGGCCTGATGGACGGCCTGACGACCAACGGGGTCCTGGTGATGCACCCGGCCGGGGAGTTTGTGTCGGAACCGGCGCCTGGAGTGTGGCGGGAAATCTCCGTGTGTGGGAACGTGTTTGCCCTCCGAGAGACGCGTTCCGCTCAGCAACGAGGAAAATTGGTGAGAGAGAGAGAGAGCGAGTCTGAGAGATAGGGATGATAAAAGAGAGAGAGAGATAAAGGGAGAGGGACAGAGGTAGAGAGTACAGGAGTCCGATAAGAAGAAATCCTATTTGATTATCTGATGAAATGGCAACCAGCTGAAGGAAAAGAGTACAGTTCCCCTTTTCCCTGAAAAAATTTAAAAAAGAACAAAAAACGTTAGAACTGCCTTTCACAAGGTCACATACGCTGCATCCTCCAGTGCCTACTATCAAGTCATGTCAGTTCAGAGCGTTTCACGCTTGAGTAAAGACTTACTGTAGGCATGATGACACCAGAAACAGATTAGAGCGCTACCCAGTGGTAGTGGAAAGAAAAGCACAAGACTATAGGCGCCTTTAGTCCATGCCAAAACATAGTGTACTTGAACTGAATGCTGAAATTCTACATCGACAGCTTTACGTCATGCACCATATAACACTTGAACCGTACGCAGTTTGTACCGTTGCATTTTAATGTAGGTCAGGTGAGCCTGTCCATGTCCTCAGACATGAATGTGTCAGCATAGTGCTCTAGCTGTGTCAGACATGTAGCCCTCTCACTTCTAATCCTGTCAAGGTTACATTTCCCCGCAAGCACATGCACAAAGTAAATAACCGCGTTCAGGATTGCTGATCAGGCACTGATTGACTACACAAGAATTGTAAATACAGAAAAAGCCATCAGGAAAGGTACCAATAGAGTTCATGTAATGCATTGTAAACTGGCCTTGTGGCAAAGGGGTCAATTTACGAAATATTTGTTGTGAACATAATCTACATCAAGTAATATAAATATAAATGAGAAAGAATAAATGTGTTTTGATGTTAAAACAAAACAAAAATATTAAGTGTTTTCCTAGGATAATAAGTGTAATGAATGAAATTAAATGAATTCATTTGGGGTTTTGAGTACAGTGTACTTCTCGTCCTAGTAGGCTACACATTACTAGAAATGACTGAACCTTACCCTAAGAACATCTTGTAGTTACATGTGCTTACACAAGAGAGCTATTCTATATGATAAAGATGTATAGGTGCTTAGTAGCCTATTTAAGGACACTTCATAGATGGTGGGGCCAGAGGAGTTATGCTGTAGATTTTGAAAACGTTGTAGGTAGACCCCTCACACCCTGTACACAACCTATTCCAACTCCTCCCCTCTGGTAGGCGCTACAGATCTCTGTTCGCCAAAACCTCCAGAAACAAAAAACTGTTCCTTCCCTCTCACCATCTCTCTTCTGAACAGCTAACCCTCTGTGGCACTGTGAAATAAACCAGGATCATTATAATAACCAATATACAATTACCCCCGCAACCATGTGTAGTTATTTCACCCTTACTCTAGAACCGTCATACTCAGACCGCATAGTATTTATTTATTCCTGCACTTCCTGGACTCTCCACTTTGCACTATTCCTCCTTGTTTATACTTTTTTAGACTTCTTGGACTGTTAGACCATTGCACTGTTATATTGTTTTGCACTGTTGTATTGTTTTGCATTGTTTTATTGTTTTGTGTTGTAATATTTTGTGTAATATGTGTAAGCACACTGAGAGCCACTGCACCAAGACAAATTCCTTGTTTGTGCAAACTTACTTGGCCAATAAAACCTGATTCTGATTCTGAGGTATTGATTCGTTATCTTACTTTGGATAAAAGCGTCTGCTGAATGTATAAGAGTAAACATTTATATTTGTGTCAGTATTAAAGTAACACTAGGCAACAATTTGACAGTTTTTGAGGTATGGTTTTATAGGCAACTAGTTTTGGTACCATCTTCAAATAATTTTGATCGAATATATGGTCATCTGAAGGACAGATAAACATCTGTGTCTTTCCCACTAACAATCCAGGATATGCCCAATGTAGTTCTGTATACCAGGCTGGAATACCCTACAAAAATGGAAGATAAGTCTTCACAGCATGACATTGCCAGCTATACTGCCAAAAGACACCAGTTAATGTGTTGGCAAGCGTCTATCAGTGTCAACTGGGCTGTTGGTAGTGTTTGCAAGGTTAAGCATGCCTTTTAGGTAGTTAGCTTGCTAGTTTTGAAACTGAACTCCTTACCGCTGCTTTAAATGTGTGTTGACGTATTTCTACTCCCGGTGTTGCCCAGGTGGAGAACGAGTCGAACACGCTGCAGGACGGCTCCCTGATCGACCTGTGTGGCGCCACGCTGCTGTGGCGGACCCCGGCAGGCCTGCGGCACACGCCCACGCTCAAGCAGCTGGAGTCCCTGCGCCAGGAGCTGAACGCGGCGCGGCCGCAGTGCCCTGTGGGCTTCAACACGCTGGCCTTCCCCAGCCTGGCGCTGGCCCAGCGAGCCACCGTCGACAAGAAGCAGCCCTGGGTCTACATGAACTGCGGCCACGTGCACGGCTACCACAACTGGGGCTACCGTAAGGAGAAGGGAGCCTCGTCGACCGGGGGAGGGGTTGGCGGCGGGATGGGGGGGTTCGGCGGTGGAGCAGTGGGAGGGGCGGGGACGGCACCGGCGGGCACGGGCGAGAGGGAGTGCCCCATGTGCCGGCGTGTGGGGCCCTACGTGCCGCTGTGGATGGGCTGCGAGGGCGGGCTGTACCTGGACGCGGGCCCACCGACACATGCCTTCTGCCCGTGCGGCCACGTGTGCTCAGAGAAGACGGCGCAGGGATGGAGCCAAATCCCGCTGCCACACGGGACGCACGCTTTCCACGCCGCCTGCCCCTTCTGCGGCACCTGGCTCACCGGTGAGCATGGCCACATCCGACTCATCTTCCAGGGGCCTGTTGATTGAGAGGGCCCCCCCCTCCCACACACACACACACACACACACACACACACACACACACACACCCACACACACCCACACACACCCACACACACACGACCACCCCCAACCTTTACCCACTACCCCTCTGAACCCAAAAACCCTTCTTAACGGCCAACCCCCCCCCCCTCCCCTCCCAACCCTCAGTGACATACTGAAAATGACAAGGGGAGAGGGGTGGTATGGTGGCAGAGGAATTTGAACATGCAATGTTGGAGGAAGACGCTGTTGGAGGACAGATTCAGAGCGATGAGTAGACGATGGAGCCGGCTTGGCACGATGAGCCGGAGGAGTAGAAGGAACACTGCAAACAGAGAAGTGTTTTGTGAGGGGAAATATGTAAATAAAGTGGTAAAATAGAAAACCTGGAGTTCAGTCACTGTTTGGTGTGTGAATTTAGTCTCTCTCACCCCTACTATAGCAGTGCATTTGCGTGAGGTATTAGTGTCTGAATAACGACTTACCGGATATTGCCCCTTTGCATTTGCACCTGGTTATCTGTTTTGTCGCATCATGATCACAATCCTTGTAGGCATTATGCAATATATAGGATTATATATAACAGATATCTTCAAATATACTATGAGGGTTGTATTTACATCTGTCAGAGGTCTATTCACAACAGGAGCTGCTGGAGGTATCTGGTCCAATCACATTCAGTTACACCGAGTTGTGCACATTTACACTTTGACTAGATGCACTTAATGTGGTTTTCTTTCCATTGTTAAGATTCAGGTACCCATGATGGTTTAATGCAGAGATAAGGGTTGAATAAGTCCTTAGACAGTGAGTCAGAGAGAGAGAATGCTTTAAAACACAGAATTCATTTATTTTTCAACACAGTACATGAGACAGAAACTGTTCAAGGTGACCCTTGGTAGTCTCCCTGGAGGGCTGCAGCAGCTTTCTCCATCTCTGCTATGCCGTGGAGATAACATAAACGGGATGGATTCAGCTTGAATTCACCACATGTCTCTTGTTAATTAAGGACTGCTGTTATAATGAAGGCACTCCCTGAAGATGTGACACAAGGGCACCAGAAGGTTTGTCTAATCCCCAGGAGGAGAATGTCCTGACGTTTACACACACACGCATGCGTTTCTCTGTCCCACGTGCTTTTACACACACATGCATACACACACATTTTCTCTGGCACTTTCTCCCCCTCTCTCTCTCTCTCATACTCACACACACACACACCACAGACCCTACCCAAGGGATTGTCTGCTACAGTCAAACTAGTCTGCAGGGCTAAATATAACTCAAGGTCATTTGTGCCTTTTCAGCCACTACACAACACAGCTCACACGCACACATTCATCCACACATACACACAAAGCTATGCCACACAACTACACCCGCGCTACACAGCTAGACACACACTTCTACCTAAATACAGATGAAGCTACGCTTCTCTGCACACAGGCTCCAGAACACTACACTGCTCCAGTACCCCTAGTCTCACACACACACACACGCATCGTATGAAACACAGCACAAGGAGGGTCAACGTGTGTGTGTGTGTGTGAGTGAGAGGGAAAAACATGTATGAGGAACAGTTTGTGAGGCAGGAAACCCTCATACTGGTCACTGATGAGGCAAGAGCACTGGAGCGGTCAGGGGGTGGCGTCTGATGTTCAGCATCATTTGTTACGCATGAGGCTGAAATGTTCATTGTTCAAGACACACGAGTGATGATCAACACTGGCTCACCGATGTGATCACACAACACACACACCAGGACTTATGCGGTCACGAACACCTGCAGGCAGAAGCATGCATACACACACACAAGGACTGATGAGGTCACAAACATATACACACAGACATGTACATGCATACACATACACACACACACACAGGGTTGAAAAAGAGACACAAGAAGGTTCATGTAACGCAAAGGAGCAACAGAGGCAATGATCATTTTTTTTATGATGTTTTATTATATATATATTTATAGTATGTACAGAAAAAAACATGATTAAACTGAGCAATGACACAGCACCGTACAGGAGGTAAACAAGCAGAGGGAGAGAGAGAGAGGAGCGCGAGGAGGAGAGGAAAGGAACAGTCCGGTGCTTAGCATTTTTTTTTAAGAAAGCGCATATGTCTTTAAATTCTGCTTAAGAAGAGAAAGAAGTGTAACAAAGAAAGACAGAAGCAAAATTAAAAAGTGTGCAAACAACCAAGAGAAAAGCCCCTTTTGTGAAAAACAAAACAAAAATAAATGTATTGTAGCGAGGCTCCATCATTTTACCTTCACATTCAAAAGCAATGGTCCCCCACCCAACCCCCCTTCCCTCCCCCACCCAACCCAACCTAACCCCTTCCATTCCTTCAACTCTCGAAGCCTACAAGTTCTAAAACCCTGTTTCTCTTCTATGGACCAGACACGGTTATTACCACAGCAATTTATAGATTTATAAAAAGAAAACAAAACCCCTTTCTGTGACAAACAAAACAAAACAAAGACTAAAATCTTCAACGTGGCCACAAGGCATCCAGACTGCAGCTAGTTTTGGGGGCCTGTCTTTGAAAGGTTGCTGTCTGTGGCTCTTTACAGTGAGTTAAGTGCAGGATAAAAAAAAGGGGGGCAAAACAAAAGAAAATATTTTCTTTTTTTCTCCCCATTTCAGAAGCTCCAGTGAGATCAAGATTAACTGGTAGAGGTCATTTGTTTTTGGTTGTTTGTTTTATTTTCATTTTCTTAAAGAGCAGGAATGTCATACACAATGTCTAACCCTGGTTCCACCCTCTCCCCACCCCACTACTGTTCCCTCCACATAAACACAGTGGGGATTACTGCAAGAGTAATTCTTCCGAGGGGAGCAAATAATGAATCATCTGGAGCTTAACCGACAAAAAAAAAAGAAAGCATGATCAATGGGTGACTTGTGAATTCATGGTAGTGTTAGAAGTGAAGAGCTACTCTAAACCGAGGTTAGCAGGTTAATACATGAACCACAACAGGCTACACTTACACATATTGGCGCAAGAGTCGACGTCCAGACGCCAGTTACAGTGATACTTCATGTGTTTCTATGGCTGGGTTCTGTACACTGAGGCACATACAGCATACAGCACACACCAACCTCCTCTACTCCAGAAGAACATGGCCATGGTCTGCTGCGAGATGGGGGCGCGATCTTTTAATCATTATTGAAGAATATTAGGTTTAAACCCGCCAGTGAACGGATCTCTTTGCACTCCTCCTGGTTTCCATGGAGGCGCTGTTTTGTTGTTCTCAATCTGGGACTTTCAAAGTGATCTGTGGTGCATTCTAGAAGCTCTGACAACTCTGGAGCGCAAAAGGGAAGAGGCTCAAAGTGAAAAATAACGCCAACTCTCATGAGTCGCAGAGCTACAAGGCAGCGTTTTTTCATACGCCCATCTGGCAGGCAGAGACTTATCTCTCTTCTGAAAACTCTTCCAGACCCCTTTCTCAGAGGTGGCAGAAGGCCCAGGCTCAGATACTGTTGGATGTGAGGGGGGAGAACGAGGGCGAGGGAGACTTCTAGTCAGGACTGTTGGTTGACTGGTTGAGGGTGTGTGTGTGTTTGTGTGTGTGTGTGTGTGTGTGTGTGTGTGTGTGTGTGTGTGTGTGGAGGGGGATGAGAAGGGAGGACTACCTGACTTAATGAGCTGTGACCGCCTGGGCAATATGAAGAAACTCTGGGAGGTCATATCCGGTCTCGCATTACTTAGACCAGTCAGTCCCAGCCCCTGACAAACAGTACAGTACATCGCACCAAACAAACACACACCAAGTCCAGCCTTACTAATCATAATGTCTGTACGACCCAAAAGGAACGTTGCAGAAAGGCATGGCCTTCAACAAAGGGCTTGCCCAACCAAACGGACACCTCTGAATCGTGCTGCACCCTCCTAGAGTGTGAAATGATGTGCCAGCCCATGGTTAAAAAGAAACATGTGTATATATGTGTATGTGGGGGGGGGGGGGAATATTTCCTTACATTCAACACAGAGAGAAAGGTAAAGGAGCGCAGAGGGCGAATGACAGCTAGACAGCAATAAGACCTCAGAAGTTCTGACTCAGCCGAGCTCAAGGCCATCCAATCACAAGAAGGCAGGCAGATGACGAGGGTTGGGCTCGAAGGGCAGGCCAGAGCATCAGGGGACACAGTTTAGGCATGAGCAGGTATAAGCCCTGATGCTAAGTGGTAGGTCCGGTCAAAAGCAGTGTCAAAAGTCATTCTCAGGCTCCAGTCCTATTGAGGCCACGTCTTCATGGACACGTCTCTCTCTGCCAAGTCACTGTTCATACACTAGGGTGCCGTGGCAACACGCAACCCTGGAGTTATGGTTTGAGGGCTCTGAAGCAGCGGCAGCGGCAGCAGCCTTTCTCTGGGGACGACGGGAGGAGCTTTAGGGATCTTGGCTGTTTAGTATGGAAGGGGGAGGCAGAGGGGCAACATGGCTGGAGTTGGAAGAAGGAACCGTAGCTGGAACTACAAAATGGAAAGCAAAAAAACAAACACAGAGAGAGAGAGAGAGAGAGAGAGAGAGACGAAACCCCCTGCTGCCACACCAAGCATCTTTGCCATCTACATAAAAAACAGGTCATGCTTGCATCAGTGGCACACATACTAAAACTGGAACATGAAAACAGACCAATAGGCCTCCACTTCCTCATCCTCCTCCCTCCACTACCACCTGCCTGCCAACTGACTCCTACAGCTTTATGCCTCTGTAGAAGGTCTCATGATTACAAAGAACCTTCTCTGCAAACAAAAACAAAACAAAAAATGTTCATAAAATCACAATCATAATAACAATAATGTCCAACTATTAAGATGCAGTTGCAAAATACAGAAATATTGCCAATTCTTGTCTATTTGTCAGACCATTTTTGATTCAAAACCCAAGCACTGACTATACCCCCAACCCACCCTCATACACCATTGTATGTTGTGCGTGTGCGTGTGTGTGTGTGTGTGTGTGTGTGTGTGCGTGCGTGCATTTCTGTGTTACTTTAAGGACACATAATTACAAGTATTATAGATATTAGAAGTTCAGCGCTTATTTTAAGGTGAAGATTGAAACTGTTCTGAAATTCATCTGTTGCAAGACGAGAAAATAAAATTACAAACCGTCCTCCCTCCTACCAGAACCCAATCAAAACACAGACCCTGCCTCTCCCTAAAGAGGATGCAAATGGATTTTAACCCGTCTCCTCCATGGATTTAAGAGGGTGTTGGCTATGAGAGAATTGGTAGGTATTGAGACCAAGTGTGTCCCATTATTAAGTGTTTCAACTGAGTTCATGGGATGGGGGGGGGGGAGGCCATGTCACCTGACGACACACTGAACCTTGCAAATGACTGGAGGGACAGAAAAAACAACCTAAACAAACACAAAAGCCAGTTCCTAAACACCTTCAAACCCTTTCCCACAAACCAAACGAAAAGAAAAGAGAGCATGTGTGTGTGTGTGTGTGTGTGTGTTTGCCCACCGTGTATGTGTGTATGTGTAAGTGAGAGATAAGAGAGAGATACCAACACTGAAACCAGAGCCTAATCTCTGTTTGCTCCTCCCCCCTCTCAGGATCAATAGCTATCTCTTCTACCTACCCGACCCTCTCCTTCACACCTCCCACATGAGTAATAGCTGAACACCTCTCCCTTGCTCTCCTTCTCTCTTCCAGTCTATCCCTTCTTCTCTGCTCACCTGACCACCATCATTATGCTGCTCTCGTCTTCTACTTACTCCCTCTCCCTCTCTCACACTCTCTTTTCTTCCTTCTTGCTTTCGGAGCTACACACCTAGGTGATGCCTGTTTGTAGGTTCTGGGCAGCTCTCCCTGTCAGGCGATGTTACACAGGAACAGGTTGGGTGAGGAGAGGTCAAATGGTGCTGAGGAACGCTGGGCCTGGGTTTGGGGTGTGAAAGTGAGAGGTTGAATGGTGGGCTTCTGACTGGATGCAGAGGTGTGTGTGTGTGTGTGTGTGTGTGTGTGTGTGATTGGTGGGGTGTGGATGTGGGGGGGGGGGGGGGGGGTCCGGGAGAAGGTCCGTCCCGTCCTTGTGTGCACTTTAGCAGCAGCCACCGCCAGACTGCCGCACCGGCGTGCTGTCGATCTTCAGGTTGGGCTTGTCACCGCCAGCCGTTGCACCGGGGCCCATGCGCTTCTTGATCTCGGCCGCCATGGTCATGAAGGCCTGCTCCACGTTGGTGGCGTTCTTGGCACTGGTCTCCAGGAAGGGGATGGCCAGGGAATCGGCAAACTCCTGCAAAGGAAGTGGGGAGGAGGGGGAAAGAGAGGGATAAAGGAGGGGAGGAAGGAAGGTAAAAGGGACGGAGAGAAAAGGAGAGACAGGGGTAAGTGTTGAAAAAATGTTCTTCATTGTTCACTCCCTGCAAATCTACCCAGTGCAAACCCACAGTTCAACGTAAAAAAAAAACATTTGCTTATATAAATGTTCTACAGAGAAACTGCATTTGCCAGAGCAAAGCATGCATGCATATATACAATTATAATAATAATAACATACATCAAATCAAATACATTGGGAGACTCCAGCACCTATGAGATAGCATCTTCACAGAGAGGTTTACCTTGGCAGTGGTGTAGTCCACTACTTTCTTAGTGGTGAGGTCGCACTTGTTCCCAACCAGCAGCTTGTTGACGTTTTCGCTGGCGTAGCGGTCGATTTCCTGGAGCCACTGCTTCACATTATTGTAGGATTCCTAAAGAGACGTAGGGACGTATTACATTTACGCAACAAGTCCACTCAAGAACTCCCCGTCCGCTGTACACTGTGTTACACTTCTGCCTGCTTTTTTGCATTTCTTGTTAGGATGACTCATGTTTGTGCTCAGTGCTGATACATTTCTGCAGTCTCTCACGTCAATTTTGGGGGCCCATAAAAGATTACCCAATGAATCTTCCATCTGATCCGAGAGAAGCCTGTAAATTATTTATATAAATGTTCTCCACACTCTTTGCAGTTATTATCCTCTTTTATTTATCATCATTCTCCTCATCGCCATCATAGAATGAGCTGAGTCATGGAGGTCTGTCTGTTGCTAGGCAACACAAAGGATTCCTCGTCTAGCCCCCCGCCCAGAGAACCCCCCCATGAGTTCCCTTGCCTGTCATGTGGTCACCCACCTGATCTGTGACATCATAGACCACAATGATGCCGTGGGCTCCGCGGTAGTAGCTGGAGGTGATGGTGCGGAATCGTTCCTGGCCTGCAGTGTCCCACTACAGAGAGCAATAGATGGAGAGGAGAGGAGGAGACAGAAGACGTGTTTGAGAAGGAGAAACACCTAAACAGCCGAGTGCTGTGCTGAGGTTAAGAAAAGTTTGACTTTAACATATTTGTACTGCAGATTCAAAAATAATTCTTCAGCTACTACTACTACTAATAATAATAATAACAACACTGTAATAAATGAGCAGGCACATCTCCCATCTCAAATTACTACTTGTGGGATTCTGGGTAATGTAAACATCATTGTGAATTTATCACCACTGTACACAACCACTGCTCTTCTTGGTGAACTACACAGCTCTCCTGTGGTCTCCATACTGCATTGACTCAGAAGCACATCATTTCAACTTGGAGCAGCACGGAGCGGTGGTGGGACACCTTTCACTTCTAGAATCTTAACTGAAGGAGGTGCACCAGTAAGTTACTCCTCCTTGGAAACTCACGCAAAACTAGGGGGGTCTGGGGGCATGCTCCCCCTTAATTTTTTTTTGAATATAACCTTTTAAATAGTGTCCTGTAGTGGGTTTTAGGAAGAGAAATTTACAAATGTAGATTTAAAATATGGCACAAAAATAAACATATTGAAGACATCTGCTGAGATAGGTACTCATTATAGTTAATGTCAGATATCCTCTGTTCAATTTTCAAACTCTCCCTCACTATATGACTTTTTTGATCGAGCAATATTCCATGACACTTGATACGATGCCAACGTGACCGTTTCAGAGTACTTCGTACATTTCCCAAAAAAGCTGAGTCTGTTTCTCTGACTGACGTATCAAAGTATGTACCTTGTGCTTGCCCAGCTCTGTGCCTTTAGGAACTCCTGGGCTATGTTAGCGTGGTGTGTGAAGTTCAAGGCTTTAAAATGCGACAGTGGCGTCTGCATATTTCAGGCAAGAACGTCCGGTGTTCATCTTCATACTTTCGTTTAGCTTAACGCTTTGCTGGATCCATGGCATTCTTTCAGTAGCTACAGCTAGTCTGACTAGTAACTGAGACTGGGTGCACACATTAGAATGTTTCATGTTTGGAACATTAACGTTACTTGAAGACATCTCTCAAGATCGAGTGATGACAAAACATACATGAATAAATACCCCATTCAAATCGGACAGCTTTTTGAATGTATTTCCAAATATATTGCGTGCAAAATATGCATTTTAGATGCTTTTTTTACCATATGAAAATTCTGTACACCAAGAGAAAAGTCAGTGAGCACTCGAGCTGGAGCAAAACACTAACTGCATAACTACATAACTGCTATCTTATTTTCAAACAGAAAGTAACGTGTGCGCATTGGGGCAGAACTCCGCCTTGCGCGATACAGAGAGCAGAGGACAATTGTAAACGCGCGATCATCTAGTGACAAAAATGACATGCCGTCGTGCAGATAAGATAAATAACACAAAGCTATTTATTGTGTATAATAAAAGAACAAGCTATAGACCTGTTCTATAGGAAAGGCATCCTTAAATGACTTCCGTTGTGATCTGGCGCTTTATAGGAAATAAAATTTAGCAAAGTTAACTTGACCTTCCAGGGGGGGCGGGGCGCCCCCCCTTATACAATGGTAGGGGAAACACTGGAGTCTCTACAACTGAGAAATTTCTCACTGGGCTCTTTCTGCCCCAAGTCCAGTCTACTACACTAGCAATGCCACTGAACTGTCACACTGTCAAATCAGAGATGTCTTTGTTTTTTTCAAAATACAAGGTACAGAGAAAACTACCTCCAGCAACAGCATGTTCATTGCATTTTTCTTGCATCGTCTGCTGTAGATAACTACATCCACAGTTACATAATCACAGCAGCTAAAGGCTTTTAGGCCACACATTCAGTTGCTGTACAAAATTTGGGAGCAACGCTCAAATAACCCAGAGGGCAGGTGTAGGCTTGGACAGTATGTATTTTTTCCAACCTTCCTGGGGTATAAGGTACATTGTGTAAACAAAAACGTAAAAGCTGAGCTGTTGCCAGATGTCATTGTAGCATGTATGACACTATCTAGCCTCCAATGCTGTGTGTCTTACATACAATTAGCCTACTTACACTAGTCTCTGGGCTTAAATACTTAAGGCCTATAGAATAATGCATAGATAGGAAATAAGAACCCTTCTTCAATAGTTTCAGCAGACCTTGCTGTAGGACCCAATGACAGTCTGCCACCGCAGGTACTGACACATCAGTGGGCTGACCGGCGATGATGTGTGGGTGGTGGAGGCAGACTGGCGGTTTAACTAAATAATGTAGCCAATAAACTGCTTTGGTATGTGGCAGAAGTCGTCTCTACAAGTCGTCTCAAGATAGAGTTATATTATATGTGGCAATATTTTAATGATACCATATCTAGTCATATTTAATTAATTAGGTAGGAGACTTGTAGAGAAGAAATTACCTAATTTGTGTGAAACTGCTATTCATGTTAAATATAAGTCCTGCTAGCGAGTGATAACAGAAATATGGGCATTTCTGGAGTTATTGAAAACCATACCTTCAGGATTTTTAAATACCTCAGTATACCAAAATACATGATACCGCCCAATGATAGTGAGGTTATTAACAAACAAGGCCACCTGACCACACCAACATCCTTCCTTTACTACTGTGCCCCAAACATCCCTCAACTATGTGTGTGTGTGTGTGTGTGTGTGTGTGTGCGCGTGTGCGTGTGCGTGTGCGTGTGCGTGTGCGTGTGCGTGTGCGCGTGTGTGTCTGTAGTCAAATCAGTCCTTTTAACAAAAGCACCAGAGCCAATTAATTTGGTAACTTAGGCACAACATTTGGAGTGCAAGTGAGTTTAGTATCCAAGACTTATTCATAAGATAAGAAATAGACATAGTTTTCTGCAGCATTCAAAATTACATTCTGAAAATGCATTCCATGTATTTCCATCTGAGCCAGTTAATATCACCCAGCACTCCTGCTACAATTGGCACGTGGCACTTTCTTGAAGCTGGGTCACAGAACTCTGCTTGTTCAATTGTACAAACATCATCACCCTACTAACATTCATGGTGAAACGAATAGCCTGGGCATTGGCTCGACACAAAGTTTGACCATGTTTCCTTGTCAAACAGTACGAAACAGGAGTTTAGGGTGGTGGCTGAGAGGGCCATTCTAGAACATTCTACTTACAATCTGTAGCTTGATGGTTTTGCCGTCCAGCTCTATGGTGCGGATTTTGAAGTCTACCCCAATGGTGCTAATATAACTCTCTGTGTATGTATCATCCTGCAAAATAACAAGAAAGGAAGAGGAAATTAGAGAGGGGAAACAAATGTCAGGTTCTTTGCAATCACCCTGTACAGTTCTTCACCTTGTACATGCTGGAATTCAAAGTGATAGTGCAGGAAATGCATTATCCCCATTTATCGATTTGCATTCACTTCAGTAGACATGTTTAATCTAGGACTGGTGTATAGGGAGGTTCAGGCTACATGAACAAGTAACAATAGCAGGCAGCAAAGCTAAGATCATACTGTTAGAGCTAAAGGATATCCAGGCTGGCAAAATAAGATTTTCAGATATAATGCCTTTGACAGTTCTGTTATATCTGACCCAGTCTTGTTTACAATGCTTACTTCAAACAGGATATGATCTGTGCAAATCATACACAAATATGGGACCTCATAGTAAACAATAGAGATGGGCGAGAGGTTGTTGTTGTGTCATTTTATCCTGAGGCTCAACATATGTAAAATAGGTTACTCACAGCAAATCGCAACAGAAGGCAAGATTTTCCCACACCAGAGTCGCCAATAAGAAGGAGTTTGAACAGGTAGTCACTGAAAAACAAAACAAGAGAGAACATGAAGTGAAAGGTTTTTTATTCCTAATAGTTATCACTACACTGAAAAAGGCATTGCCACTTTTAGGTAAGGCAGGGACTATGCTGATATGCAATACCCAATAACACACCGACACCTGACACATTGTGCACAGATGTAGAACTAAAAAACACCCTTTTCAAACAAGTTTGCAAAATACTGCTTCAGATTGTCGTATGGATTATCTTGTTATAACATAACACAGTCATAAAATACGACATTATTTGACAGTTGAGCTGTCAACAAGACGTTCAACATCACCATGATCGAAACCAAAACAATAACTGGCCAACATCACAGCTCATTTCACATTGATTGACAGAGCATCGGGTTAACGTCATGTGAATGCCGTGATCGTGGTTGCAAGGCATGAATAGCACTGGAAACCCTTCCAGAACAACATCACATGTACATAACCAAGACCTTCACTCGCAAGTGTGTCGCAACCAACGGTCTATTCTTGCCTAGATAAGTAGAACAACATAACAATATTGCGTCACACGCAAAGTTAGTAACTGAGGCCTATACTAGCTAGCAGGGTATATAGCAGTACACTGCCATGTCCGTAGTAAGTTGGCTAGCTAGATATGCTAAAACGAGAGAAAGAATCGGATAGTTTCTTTTAGTGCGCAGTATAGCAATGCTAGATAGCTAGCTAGCTAACAACAATGGATATAGCTCTAACGTTACATCAATACACTATAAAATGCTTGGCAAGTCACATTGAAACACTTCTACCAGTACCCATCATTACCAATGCGGAAACAGATACAAATACTAATCCCAACCACTTGTCAATTACACTAGAGTTAACATAAAAAGGTAACTAGCCAACGATGATCGAAGCATCAGCATACAGCATTAGCCAAGTCAGCTATAAGTGAATTTATAATGTTAAAATAGCGTGTCTTTAGTTACAAGCCAAGTCATTTACTACTGTATTACACAACAAAACATTCTATTGTATACTGGCAATTCAACTTCACTAATATGACGTTTACAAATCCACGTCCTCTTTCGTTCCTGCCGGGGATCCGGTAGCTAACGTTGCTTGCTAAGGTTTGGTAGCCAAATTGCTAACGCTACCTTCACGATAGCTGCGTTAACTTAACATTAGTTTGTAGCAAGCTAATATAACCATAACTGCAGCCACTGTCACTGACACTGTCGTGTCACATTTGTTTGATATAACTAAGACAGCTATCGTTTTATAAACTACCACTGTAATGTACAACTCGACTTAAATCAACACATTTAACGTCATTCCATTACAAATAAAAGCATCAATTTTCCTAACTGGATAACGACTGGTGTTTCCTTTCTGTTAGCTTAGTTAACTAACGTCAACACAACCATATTAACAAACGTAAGCTGCCTCACCAACTGAACTTTTAAATACTACAAGCCAATGGTCTTATAGCTATCG
Organism: Sprattus sprattus; assembly: GCF_963457725.1. Lineage (NCBI taxonomy): Eukaryota > Metazoa > Chordata > Actinopteri > Clupeiformes > Clupeidae > Sprattus > Sprattus sprattus. The sequence continues at coordinate 38,791,019 of NC_137924.1, read as the reverse complement.
AGTGCTAGCCAGTATTGCAAATGCATCCTGCTAACAACTGCGGGAGTAGTGTTCGTAAACCCCAGCGACTTATTTAACGTTACGTTAGCTTGCTAACATTTGCTGACTATAATAGCTAGTATGCTAACTACCCACTTAGCTGCTAGCTAGTCGTGCTTCCTATTGCCAGCGCCCTACTAAAGTCGACAGTTGCAATCGCTGAAATTAAAGAAAGACAAAACATGAATACCATCTTTTCCATAACCTACAGTGTGGCAGTATTCTACATACAGACTGGCTTTACTCACTATTCGGGATTCATGGTGTGACTGTGGGCCGGGCTGTTTTCTGTCGATTTGACACTGTTCCTTCCTCCTCTCGCGCTCCGCTTTGAGGCAAATAGATGACTTCTGAGTCTGGATTCTCCAAGGCACTTGTAAGGATTCTTTTTAATCTGTGGCTGGTGAGCTCAATTCTTTGAAGTTCTAAAAACGTCGTTTTATCGGTTTTACTTGGCGGACATTCCTAGATATTCCGATACCAGTTCGTTATTTTCCCAGCTATTCTTCCTTTCTGCCCTATCCTCTCGCTCGAAGTACAAGATGGCTGCGCAGGTGCGGCAGTGACATCAGATGACGTGGCATACGGACCCAGATTCCATCAATAAGATACAAGTATGAGTCTGAATGGCATAAACCCGCATGTCAAAAGCAGTGTGCACATCCAGTTGTCGTAAAACGCAGTTCATGTCAAGGCTCAAGGCTTTTGCAGATGGCAGAGTCAATGGTGATTTATCACTCATCTGCTATAAGGTACATGTTCTGCTCCCGTGAGAACCATAAGTATACAAAGATAGTCTAAATGGGTCTACACGTGTCTTTCTCAGAAAAAAAACAGTACAACTCAGTGGATAATCAGACCATTCAAGAATAAGTATATATAATTTCAATGTTCTGTCAATGTTTATTGGGAGTTTATGTTTAATACTGAGTAATAGGAGTACCTAAGCCATGTGCCAGTTGTATGATGAAAGTGGTCTATATTTCAGAAGGCCTACATGTTAATGGTATTAGTTGTTGTCATTGTGAAATGGGAACCTCATATGATTGTGGTTACATACACAGATCGTGTGTGCATGCTGGTCTGGGAGTAATCACAAGTGAAGTGACTTCATGTATTTATTTTAAATAAAACTCAAATTCATTGAAGACCACATAACTCAACATATACAAATTATCTCACCTGCTTTATTTACATCTTAAAAGTTAATCAGAGCATTAAAATCAGACCTCTATAGAAAAGCATTTAAGTAAAAAAAAGATATAGATTTCAGACGCATATATATTTCTCTTTCTCTCTCTCTATCTCTCTCCCCTTCTGTCAGACACATGGTTGTAAATACATAAACATACACAAAGAAATATAAACAACGATAACCCTGAGTATTCACACTCTTAAGAAACAGGAAGTCCAAAGTTTGTAATGCAAAATTCTAGTCCTCTGTCCCGTGAGCTGAACCACATTTAACAAACAACAAATATCCCGCCTCATCTTTTCCACCTTGCTCTTCCACCTTTGACTCTTGCTCTGTCACCTGTGGAGGTAGGCAAGCACCCACAGGCCCTGGCTGGTAATCGTTGCCCAGAGTGGCCTCCTCCAAATCGGGGTCCACTCCAAATGTGCCCCCCTGGCTGGCAGCTTCCAGGCCCAGGTTAATGTAGTGAGCCTCCTTGCTGGCCTCCAGGGGTGGGAGCTCAGACAGGAGGCCTTTAAGTCTCACGCCGAGCTCTGCAAAGCCAGGCCTCTGTCCTGGGTCACTCTCCCAGCAGCTCAGCATCACCTCATACCTGAGAGAGAGAGAGAGAGAGAGAGAGAGAGAGAGAGAGAGAGTCAAAGAGTCAAAGAGCAATGGCACGGAAGTGTGGTGAGGCAGAGTGAAACAGAATCAGGAAAGAAACAATCAGAGATAAAATGGCTATGGCTTATGGCTTTCTTTACAGTGATGACAACAGGGGTAATAAATTGGTTCAGTGTCTAAACTATGAGCCGCAAATTAAGTAATTAACACTCTTTTTTAGATTTATTTGACTACAGTTTGGATATGAAGCTTGATCCAAGATGGTGTGTTGTGGGCTTTTGAAAAGAACTCTTATAAGCAGCTGAGCTCATTAGAATTCACAACATGTTTCCGAGATTCACACGTGTAGCTGAAGTATGCCGCAGGTATGTAGTCTATCTGCTCTGCACATCCAAAGACCACAACTTCCCCTAAATCCTGAACTTCATTGCGTAACCGCAGTGCCTTTCCCCATCCACATTAAATCTGATATCAAAAAGTAGCATACTGCGGTCTCCTTCCTTCTCAAATCAGCAAGCGGACAGAATCAAAGAGTCCCCTCAGAGCGGTCTCGGATGAATAAGCCCCTCTGTTTTGGTCTGAGTCAGAGTTCCTATGCGCCATGCATGCCAGCAGAGCTCACATTGACTCAATTAGGCGAGCCACGCAAGGCAGCCAACAAGCTTGCCAGTGAATACTTGGATGAGTATTGAGAACACACTACATCCATCGTCAGCTACTATGCCACAGATATGAGACAGACGTTTGCTGGGGGGGGGTTGGGGGCTCTCGAGACATCATTTGTGAAAAGGATACAAAAGGGATAATTTGATTCGCTCATGGCGAATTTCCCACACTCAAGACCCAGGCACTTAGATTCAGTAAAAAAAAAAAACGTATACACAATTGCTTCAGGCACAGTGACACAACATCTTTTTGTATGCTTTCTGTGAAACGAAGTTTCAACCTTGACATGGTTAAGCCTAGACTTACAAAACCTTAGTGTTCTCCAAAAGGGAGTGGGAAAGGGGGAAACGAGCCGGGACCCTGGTGAAATTAAGGAAACGACAGCACCGTCCTCCGCTTCCTAGTATCCTACTTGCTAACGTCCAGTCACTTGACAACAAGCTGGATAAATTAAGAGCCAGGTTGGCATTTCAACGGGATATTAAGGACTGCATTGCATTTGTACGGAGACGTGGCTGGACTCCTCAATTTCAGACTCTGTCATCCTACCCGATGGCCTCTCCATTCATCGGCAGGACTCAACAGTTGATTCGGGCAAGAATAGAGGAGGTGGTGTGTGTATCCTGATCAACAACCAGTGGCGTGTGGATGCGAAAAAAAACATCGTCCGGCTGCTCACCTGACCTCGAACATCTAATGGTCAAGTGCAGACCATTCTCTGCAGTCGCTGTTTACCTTCCACCTGACACTTTCCGTCACATCCCACGCCTTCGCCTGCTTCGTGTTTGTCATGTCCTGAGACTCCTCGCTATCCCTAGCGCCAACGCAAGTGGCAGCTTTTTCATAGCGCTGGTGTTTTGTATTCATGTATTGTTTGTGAGTTGTATGCTTATGTCCTGAGGTGTTTTTTTTTGTGTTTGTCATGTCCTGGTGAGACTCCTGGCTATCCCTAGCGCCAACGCAAGTGGCAGCTTTTCATGTAGCTCTGGTGTTTTCTATTCATGTATGTATTGTTGTATGTGCTTATGTGCTTAGGTGTGTTTTTTTTTTTTTTTTTTTTTTACTGTTCCCACACTGCAGCCTACTCTTCTAGGAGCATAGTCTGTGTGTTGTCTTTCTCTCATTCTCTTCTTCCCTATCTTTAGCCAGTTTCACTCTGGCAGGGGGACTGCCAATGGAAACTAGCCTTTTGGCTACAATTGGGTGCATTTACTTTCTAATGTTTATTAATGCACACTGTCCCTCTTAATCAAATAAACAAACACATCAAACATCCACTGGTCCATTGTATTACCCCTGACACCCCATTGCTACCATAACTTGCCTAATTGAGTTATTGCCATGGGAATACATTTCTTTTCTAATATTGGGATATCTATTCCTCCGATGAGAAGGGAGTGGCTGAAACTCTGCTGGAAGTGGATGCCCTGTATCCATGATGACCATGTCTGCCTTCTAATCCAGCCTAGTCAGGTTCAGGCAGTGAGCCTGCTGCTCCCCCATGATTTTCCCCACATTTGTTCTTGTGAGTGATTTTGCAATGTCCATACCAGCATACAATATATTAACAAAATAAACCTTCAATAAAAGATTTATAAAATAGAGAGAGAACTTTGTTATCAACGTTAAAAAGGATTCACTTTCGAAGAGGGTACATGCACTGTAAGCCCTTCTTAAAACTAGCATCTATACATTGATCCCAGGATCATGTGTGATCTATAATAAGACCAAGATATCTATTCTCTCTCAGCTGTTTCAATCCCTTTGGTCAAATTTGATTCCATTGTGAGCTCTGCCAGTTGACACCATTTATAACTGTATTATGTTTCACTTCATCCTGTTCCAGTAGGCCGCCCAGCATCATATGCTAACAGTCTGGTTTGAGGAGCCTTCTTAGTTAGCACGAACGCTACAATATGGTGGCAATCTGGTGACGTGGGTGGAAAATCTCACAGTTTGCTGTCACAGTCCACAGGTGGTTTCAGCCGGTGGCTGGCCTCCAGGTAGGCCAGGAGCTCGTGGTTGTGAACACCAGGGTAGGGAGTCTTCCCCCGGGACATGATCTCCCACATGGTCACTCCAAAAGACCACTGGTATAAAGAAGAGTAACAAAGCCTCTGCTTAGCACAAGTAATGTCAAAGAAGTGAGATATTCCAGCGTAATTGCAATTTTAGTGAATGTCATGTGTTGTTTTATGCGTGAAGGGGGATGTCTCAGATAATTTTCATTTGGAACTTTGGAACAATTTTGCTGGGTAGAGGACTACCTATACAACTGTAAATACCTTTTTGCAATTTGTGCGTTCACACACACACACACACACACATGCACACACAAACATACCACATCTGTGTTGGTGGAGAATATGGACTCTGACAGACTCTCCATGGCCATCCACTTCATAGGTAGGCGGATAGCCACTTTCTGTCTGTAATAGTTGCCACTGTAGACACTCTTGGAAAGGCCAAAGTCCGCCACACGCACATGCAAGTCATCCCCTAACCTGTGATCGGAGGAAGGAGTACTTAGGTTAATCTGCCATATCATTGTGTAAGCATGTCTTTAAATTGACTAAGCTCAAGTAGACCCTTTTCTGAATAACTGTTTTTCACAAACTTTCACAAAGATATATTGCAATACTGTGCTCTTGAAACAGTTTATATTCTAACAAGCTATTGTACCAACACATCTAGCACAGCCAGTAGTGAGGTGAGAGGTGAGGGCGTCTCAAGTGGCCAACAGCTGAAGAATTTCCTAAAATTTCACTGGAACCTTTGAATTAATTAAAATGGGGCCCGTCAAAACATTTTTCAAGGAGGCCCAAAATTCCTTAGCGCACCGCTGCCAACACATAGTAGCGCTATGTAAACAATTGTGCTTTGTCGCCACCTGCTGGACTTACATGCAGTTGCGTGCAGCCAGGTCCCGGTGCAAGAAGCCTTTTGAACTCAGATATTCCATCCCAGCAGCTATGTCAATCATGAAGCCCAGCAGACTCTGATAGGGTACAAACTGGGGCAGCAGAGGAAAGTAAGCTATATTTGTCATCACAAATGCATCAAAAGTATAAATAGCAACTGTCTCATTTAATACATTATGCAAGGATCTGCTCAGAATTCTCACCATTATTTTTCTCAGTTCAGCATGAATACATTATCATGCCTCATATTGCAATGTTCTGTATTATTTTCCTCAAGACAAAAGTAACCTAATTATAATCATTCATAAGGTGCTTTATCATTTATAACATCCTGTGTGTGTGTGTGTGTGTGTGTGCGTGTGCGTGTGCGTGTGCGTGTGCGTGTGCGTGTGCGTGTGCGTGTGCGTGTGCGTGTGTGTAGGGAAAGGAGAAGAGAGAGAAAGATATCGTTCCTCACCATAGGAATGTCCCCATAGCGAGTGCCGATGAGGAAACGCCGCAGGTCTCCGTGCTTCAGAAAGGGCAGGATCACCAGTGGCACAGGGATAGAAGACTCCTCATCCTGCTCTAGAGTGACACCTAGAGGACAAACATCGAAACTCCATCAACTACTGGAGATCAATACTTTCGGTATCTCACTGCAGACTGAAAATCTGGCACTAGTCTACACAAAGAATCTCTCATCTGAATGACAGTGTCCGTAGTATTTCAAAATACACATACACAGACTAAATAAAACAGGACAGTGTCATCCCAAATTCAACGAATGTCCAAAACTGTGAGCATCCACTGAGTTCAAGACAGACAGGGGTTTTAAAGCTTAGAATGGTAGCTGATATACAGGCCAGCAAGATGCATTCAGCTGCTGGCTACAGGTACAGTATTACATCTGAGTTTCTGAATATAATCTACAGATATCCTCTTTCGGGGCCAAACTAATTTGCGGGTGAATGTGCAGGTGTCTTTAAGGAACCACTTTTTCAAACCAATGGCTGAACTTGAAGTTTCCAAAGGTTTCTGCGTGTTTGTCCTTCTTTGCTTTGCTGAAATATTATATTTATATAAGGACCCTGTCTTGGTAAAACTTAATTAATCTGACTCCACTCGATTAGGAACTCAGCCTTAGTTCCTGTTTTTTAACGTTATATTGCTACCCGTCAGGTAGGCGGATGCCTACAATCTGTTTTGACGAACACCCCCTTCTAAATTTTGGCATATTCCACGGACACAACCCGTTACTAGTTCTGAATACTAACTCAGAGGCTACATTGCTGTTCCAGGGTTTACCAGCATGTTAGACCAAACTGGTAAAGGGACCAAGTGCCAGTCTGCTCTACGATCTCAGTATAACCATTGCATATGCTGGACAGCAATATGCTGCTGTATAATACAATATAAGTTTTGCAGCAGAGTGTCAGCAGAGTGTCTAGGTGATAAGCCAGGTACCTCGAGACTTACATCACTGCTTTTTGGGTAGAAACTAATCCTAGTCATTGCAGAACCAACCACTAATACATAGTAATACTTCTCTTGTTAAGAATTTAGTGGGAGTCAACCAAATGGAACAATGCAGTTCTGGAGTGTTGTTAGCGGCATATTCTACAACATTAAATAACAACCACTGACACACACCTAATGAGTAATTGCAACTAGGATGCCATCTGTGTTTTCACAATCCAAAGATTCCCGTCCTGCCTTACATGTCCAAACAGGCCTTTGTTGATCAAAAGTAAGAATGTCTTACCCAGCAGATTGACCACATTTTCGTGGTCAAAATGTCTCATGATCTCAGCTTCTTTCAAGAAGGTCTCCAGATCCTCCTGACAGTGGATTCCAGCTAAAAAAGAAAGTTTATCAGACAACACTTCTTGTCTTCATACTCATCTTCAGACGTACATTCACAATGTGGCACACTGACCTCTCATGGTTTTTACTGCTACCTTCATCTCCGGTCCTTCCTGTGGACAGAAGATCCCTTCATACACAGATCCAAACTCCCCTGTGGGTACAGATACAGAGGAAGGGGATGTGAGAGTCACGCCTAACCCCAAAATCACCCAACATGGTTATGGTTGGAAACTGCACAAAAGCATTAGGCCTAGTACTTGGCTTTCTACAACACGTGGTCGGAGAAACATGAGTGATTCTGTGTGCGTACAATGTGCATTGAGCAAGGCAATAGAATGCAAATGATTAAAATATTTAAAATATGCCAATCCAAACAAACCAGTAATAAGCCAGTACTTGGTGTGTGTGTGACAGTTACCCTTGCCAAGCTCTTCGCCCAGAGTCAGACTTTCCCGATCCACCAACACCTCCCTCAGGCTCGACAACAGCCTCACATTCATGCCAGCCAGAACCTGTACAGCGGCTGTGGGAAGAGAAAACAGAGACAAAACTGAGAAAAGGCGTAAAAAAGAGTGGTAGAATTGACAACATATATGGCCAGAGAAGGGAGGGACATGAGCACAAATTTAGAGAGTAAGTACGACATAGCACAGTGATACGAAACCGAAACTTTCACCGAAACAATGAGAGATATTATCATGAGTTGCCATTACAGGCAGGATATTTGTCAAGGAAAATTGAGGGAGGGGAAGTTTAACAAGCTGTGACTGCATGTATGAAAGGGCATTTCAGGACAGATTTGTTTTTATTTGTATTTAGGCCTTGGAAACCCCTTTTGAGGGAGACCATCCTTTTTAAAGATGCTGAGGTTACAGAGCAAGTCAGGGTGTATGACAATACAGAAATTTAATTAAGATGAAAGGAAATTAAGCTTGTTAGCTGTAGATTAATACCCAGGAAATAATTATTTCTTAATGAAATTAACACAGCGAATAAAACAAAAAAACTCTGTAACCTGGGTAAGCTCTAGCACAACCATCAGATGATGCTGGATTAGGCTGGTCCTCCATATCTCGCCTGTAGGTCACCACTGGGTACGATGGCAACAGAGGCTCCTGCTGATATGGACTGAACAAGGCATGGCACATCGTTAGCACATGACACACTGGCACTCAAGTCACAAATGAACACAGCATGGCACGCCGTAAGTACAGTACATGTCACACAGGTTCTCAAGTCCCAAGTGTTTAGTTCTTGTTACTGTGAGCACTACAGTGGTGTGCAGTAGAGAGGCAAAACGTGAGATGAATGTTTTCAGGACCATCATTCCTCAGCTGTTCTGAATCTCCATTATACACTACTGAATAACTCTTACCTGGCTCAGTACGGCTGTCCAATAGATAGAGCGCAGTAGGACAAGACATGGTAAGACATTGGAGGGCCTGCTTCATCCCCAACCCAATCGATCTTTCCCTCTTCCCCTGTATACCTAACTGAACTCATTAATGGTCCTTTTGATCAGCTGAACATACTTGATGTAGCGGATGAAGATCATTAGCACAACGCTAAGTTCTAATGTTAGTCCGTTTGTAGGAGGGATAGAAGGAAGACATGCAAGGAAGGGGGAGGGAGCTCCAGAACCCCACACAATGGACCAGCTTCAGTTTGGGATGAACATCAAGGTCAGCTATGGTTTCTGATGAGCTAGACTTGAAGAACTGCCTGTTCTGAATTAACACCATTCTCTCCTGAAAGGGTTACACATTTCCATATGTCCAAGACAGTTCAGCTTACATTTAGCCCGGGTCATTAGCACATAGTAGCACTGAAAGAAGCCTCGGAATATGTCAGTCTTACGTGAGAGTCCTGTACTTCCTGCGCAGCAGACAGAACCCGACAGGCACTAGGACAGTGAGCAGCATGCCTCCACCCAACACACCAACCAGCAGCCCAAGGGATGGAGAACTTTGCTTCACCGCTGCCTCCTCTGGACTTGGCTCTGAGGGAGCGATGGGAACCTTCCCTGTCAATTCAAGATAGACACACAGACACACACAAACAAAGACATGCACACAAATTAACCATAGGTGTAAAACACACACAAACACACACACACACACACACACAACACACACACACACACACACACACACACAATCCCTGTCCCAAGAATCCCTATCCTTCAATCTTTCATGTGTACTAAACAGACCTTCCGGTACCTCAAAGATTTTTTTCACAACAGTTTGGAAACCCTAACCAAAACAGCCTAAGGACGAAGAGTCAGTCACCACACCCAGCCACAAACCCAGGTCTCCAGGTCCAACCACATCACCAAAGAGCCGGTGTGAAACCGCCTGTCACACACTGCACATTGGCAACACCAGATGCCTATCCTCCTGCACTCACATTTTTGGATGGTGGTTGTGGTGTGAGCACTGGAGCCCAGGGCGTTACCGGCCCTCACAACTAGTCTGTAGTCCAGATGGGGCTGAAGTCCGGTGATGTTGACCGCCGCGGCTGTCAGGTCTCTGGACTTGGGGAGGATACTCGTGGCGTTACCACACGGGGCCCACTGGCCACTCATCTCGCTTGCTCGCTGCCAGCACTCCACCGTGTATGTCACTTCCTGTCGGCCACCCAGATCGGTGGGCGGGTCCCAGCGCAGGGTTAGGGTGGAATCGCTGAGCTGGTGGTGTGTCAGATTGACAGGTTCGGAAGGTGGTTCTGGAGTACGGGTGTAGACACTGAATGTTTATTACATTTTTAAACCTTATTATTGGTTATTAAAAAAGTGACTACAAAATGTAGCTCCTCGAAGAGTCAGAGAAGTATCCATCAGAAAAAAAGATACGCTGTAGCCATGCAGAAAATAAACGCTATTTATATTTACTATCTATCGTTTTTGAGTGATGATTTTTAAGAAGTCGTTTGAATACTGTGGTCCGGTGCGGATATAAAAACATGATATCACCTACGTCCACTGACAAATTGCCAAATCCTGTTACTAAGTCTTCACGTCCCTTTCACATAAATCGACAGTATATCCTATGAAGACACTTACTTGTGCATCCAAGGTGAACAGGGTCACTCGGCAGCCGCGAGTATCCATGGACACAGTTACACTGACGTGCACCCTCCATCTCAGTCCTACTGTTTGGGGGACATTGGTGGCATCCTCCACTACCATTGGTTGGCTTGAAGGTTCCAATCCTGCAGGCTAAAACAAAACAAGTCTATGACAACATAAAGGGACATGTTTTCAAGTTCTTAGAGTAAGGGAAGGAGAATAACTCTTAGTCGAATGTTGTTTTTGTACGAAAAGGATAACTGTTAGATTGGTTCCTCTGTGGCTATGAAACAACAATATGGAAAAAGTGAGCTTCAACTCTTAAATAAATCTTGCCCACAGGGGTATTCAAAGTATGTGGTTTAGTGAGAAACCTTTGTAAGTTAACTCAAACCTCCTAAAACAACGTGTTGCAATGTATCAAGCATAAATCAGTATTATAATAATAATAATAATAATAATAATGCATTTTATTTGTATAGCACACTTTCACAAATAAAGATGTCTCAAGGTGCTTAACAGGGTCACAATAGCAAATTAAAACAGTGCATTCAAAAACAATACAGAAAAATAAATAAAATAAAAAACAGAAACCAGGACTTTAGGAGAAGGCAGATATAAAAAGATGGGTTTTGAGGTGGGATTTAAAAGAAGTGATGGAGTCCAAAGCCCTAATGTTCTCCGGGAGCTTGTTCTAGAGTCGTGGCCCCAGCGAGGAGAAGGCACGATCTCCCATTCTGGACATATTTGTCCGGGGAACAGCAAGAAGGTTTGCTTGTCCGGACCTAAGAGTCCTTGGTGAGAGATGAGGGGTGAGGAGATCCTGGAGATAGGCCGGACCAGTGGTGTTTATGGCCTTGTGAACTAGAAGAAGGACTTTGAAATGTATTCTCTGGTTGATTGGAAGCCAGTGGAGGGAGTGGAGGACTGGGGTGATGTGCTCGGATCTCCGTGTCTTGGTGAGAACCCGGGCAGCACTGTTTTGAACATACTGCAGCCTCTGGATGGATTTTGCTGGAAGACCTGCCAGCAGAGAGTTGCAGTAGTCCAGACGGGAGCTGATGAATGCATGCACCAGCTTTTCTGCAGCATGTTTGGGAAGAGAGGGTCTCAGCCTTGAGATGTTTCTCAGGTGGTAAAATGAAGTTTGACAGATGGATTTGATGTGTGAATCAAAGGACAATGAAGAATCCAGCTTGACACAAAGGTTTGTGACGAGTGAGGAGAGAGGGGTGGGGTGGCCATTTATGGTGATTTGGGTGATACCAGCCTTTTTTATTTGGTGGGGCGTGAGAATGGCTTCAGACTTGCCACCATTTAGCTGAAGTGAGTTGTTGCTCATCCAGTGCTGGATGTCATCCAGGCATTTGGTAGTCTGTGATAGTGCCTGTTGTTTGTCGGGTGAAGTTCGGATGTAGATTTGTGTGTCATCTGCATAGGAGTGAAATGGGATGTTATGACCTCGAAGTATGTTTCCCAGGGGTAGCATGTAAATTAAGAAAAGCAGGGGCCCCAGGACTGACCCCTGGGGGACACCGGAGGTAACGCACCTAATGCTGGAGGTGACATTGCCAAGGGCAACATATTCCTGCCGTCCTGAGAGATAGGAATAAAAGAATCCAGCAGGACTAGTAGGCTGGGTGAGCCAGAGTCTGATGACATTAGGAGGTCATTTACCACCCTCACCAGAGCAGTTTCAGTGCTATGGGAAGGTCTGAAACCAGACTGGAAGGATTCATAAAGCTGGTGGGAGTGGAGATGGTTATGCAGCTGGAGGGAGACGACCTTTTCCAGGACCTTTGCTAGGAAGGGGAGGTTTGAGATGGGACGGTAGTTTGAGAGGTCCTCAGGGTCCAGATTGTGCTTTTTAAGCACAGGTTTGATGGCTGCCAGTTTTAGGGAGGGGGCAACTTCACCAGTAGATAGGGACCTGTTTATTATGTGGGTTGCAGTGGGGACAATGGCTGTGAGGCAAGCTTTCAATAGGGATGTGGGGATGGGATCCAGAGCTGGTGGAGGAGTTCATTTTTAAAACAATGCTGGACAGCTCAGCTTGGGTGACCTCAGCAAAATGATCAAGGGCTGGGCCATCACGGGGGGCAAGATCCGAGAGAGGATCAGGTTGGTCGGGGGTGATGTTGCGCCTGATGTTATCGACCTTTGTTTTGAAAAAGTCCATAAAGCGGTTGCAGTCATCAGAGGAGGGAGTATTGGTGGAGGAGCTGCAAGGTTTGAGCATCTGATTTATAGTGGAGAACAGGTGCCTTGGGTTATTATGGCCAGACTCAATGAGAGTGGAGTAGTATGATGCCCTGGTAGCTCTAAGAGCAGAGGAATATATTTTCTGATGTTCTCTGAAGTACAGCTTGTGGACAGTTAAGCCAGTTCGCCTAAATCTGCGCTCAATTTTTCAACCCTCTGACTTAAGGCTGACTTAAGGGTGTGGCCATGTTTATGGGTGGGTCCTTGTACATGCTGAGTGAGCGGGAGGCAATCAAGGAGGTTGAGGAAGTCAACGGCCAGCGGGCACTTGGGGGCATCTACGTGAATATTGAAATCACCAAGTACCACCATCCTGGAAAAGATGGGGCACAGGGTTGTGAGGAGATTTGAGAAGTCAGATATAAAAGTAGGGTTAGCTCTGGGTGGTCTATAAATAGAAACAATTATCAGAGGTTGAGGGGTGACGATTCTGGCAGCTAAGCATTCAAAAGATGGGGAAACAGGGACCTGCAGTTCAACAAGGCCGAAAGTGTCCCGATAAAACACTGCCAGCCCCCCACCACGACCAGAACTGCGTGCTTTTTCGATGTATTTATAGCCTGCAGGAGCCGTTTCATTTAAGGAGAGGTAGTCACCTAGCCTGGATACCAGCCCAAACCCCGCCCACAAAATTTTTGGTCAGGGAGATTTGGTCTGGCTCTGGGCTAATTGGGAGAGAGTTTCATCGGTAGGATCAAACCGGACCAATCAAATTGTCAGGGCGGGCTTTATACGTTGATGGACAGATACCAACGCTTGAGTTGAATTAACCGGTAGATTCGAACTCCGACCAAGATGGCCGCGTCTCGAGTGCTTAGTGGGGAATATTTTATGTGAATTAAGCTATCTACACGACTTTTTAATATCTACAATGACTCGGTTAGTTGTGCATGTGCAACACGGATGTTGCAGAGTATTGTTTGTCTTAACTTAAGCTATCTAGACCATTATTGTTAGATCATTGCTAACGTGTACACAAAAAACCCATTGAAACAAACGGTAGCTTGTAGCCTTAATGCTAATTAATTAACGTGAGCAGGCATATCTCAACAGACATTGACAGCGCATTCATTTTGAAAGAGGAACAGAGAAACGCGATCAAGGCATTTGTCGATTGAAAAGATGTTTTTGCCGTCCTTCCTACGGGATCAGGTAAAAGTTTAATCTATCAGATGATAATACTATGTTGCTCTGATTGGTTCTAGGTATCCAATTCAGCGAATAGGCATTTTCTTTCCTGGTTCGTTGAAACACACCCCATAATCAAAGCCCAATGGTTCGGTATCAGACTCATATTCTGACTAGAATCATGAGTATGACATCGTCAGGCTAGTAGTCACCACTGTGATGCCAGGTTTCACTAAGACATAAAATGTCAATGTCATTGTCAGATAAAAATTCATTCAATATAAGAGATTTGTTTGTGAGGGACTGGATGTTAAGGGAGGCAAATTTGAGAGCCTTCTGTTTTTGGGGGGAGGGTGCGTGTTTTCTGAGAGGGCGGAGATTTTTTCTAGATCCGTGGGTGGTAGTGTTGGCACAGTGACTAGAATCCACTCCACGAAATCCATTCAGCAGTGAGTGCGGGGATCTCGCGGTGTTTCCCACGTTGGAGTGCAGAGATCCCACGATGTTACCTGTGTTGTTGTTGGCTGAGGTTACTATTAGGTTAGGTTAATATTATGGTTTGCACTCCACTTCTGGTCTGCTCCTGAACCACTGCCATCTTTAGTTTAATTGGGTATGGATACTAAGAAAGCCATATAGCAAAAGGCCAGTGGACCACTTTCAGCCCACTTTAGTCCACTGAATTAAGGGTCGATGAACATTTAATAATAATAATAATAATAATAATAATTAATTTTTTTAACGCACTTTTCATTCCAAAGAATCTCAGAGTGCCTACATATTAGAAATTAACTATAATAATACAATACAATTCAAAACAAATTTAAATATTAGCATTAGCATAAGCATAAGTATAAATAAATAAATAAAGAGCAAAATCTTTTTTTTAAAGTGGTAAAACGGTGGGCTCAGCAGTGGACCTCCAAAACCGACAAGCAAATGACCAGCGGACCGCCTGCTCTGCCCCCAGTCTGAGTGTCCCCTTTGCAAGCCATTATCACATCACTGTACATCTGAAATCAGACCATAGCAGTGTTTGTGTGTGTGTGTGTGTGTGTGTGTGTGTGTGTGTGTGTGTGTGTGTTTTAGTCACAAACCAACCTTCACAAGAGCCTCGTAACTCCTGGTGACCTGGCGGACACACACACATCCCCTCCAACGGCCCCCACGACCCATCTGGTCGGCAGTCGCTTCGCGGAGGAGTGACCTCCACTGATCCGACCACACAGGTGCCCCTCTGGAGTCGAGACCCGGCTGGCGCCACCCTGAATTCTGCCAGGTTGCTCTGAAAAGTGGGACATTGCTTGTAGTACAGCCTCACGGCGTAGATGAAGATGCAGGGACCGGAGTAAGAGAAGACAAGCTGGAAGTCCGTCGACAACCTCCCAACGTTAAGCCCCTCCGCGCTGTGGAGGTACGACTCCACTACAGTCATATTGGTGGTGTCCACTGGAAAACCCAAAGGTGCCTTGAGCTTAGAAATTAACCTTCTTCCTCCGGGTTCTTTTAGAGATACATCTAGTGTGCTTAACAGAACAGATCCCATTTCGATCTCCTGGGCAAACCTTATATCCAATAATACGTTGATAGCATTCTTTCTGGGAATCGAAGTAGTAAACAAATGCTTGGTGGTGGCTTTAAAGCTGTCCATGCAAGCTTGATAAAATGGGTGATCAGATTTGGCACCACCTGTCATTTCCTTCCACTGAATCAAAAAAAAAAACATTTCATTATACAGAATGAGACCGAAAAGTACATACGTAAATACAATTTTTTTTTAAAAAGTTATTAAAGGTTCTTACAGCTTTCGCTGGTGAAGATTCCCATTTCACTTGTGTCTGCTGGAGAGAATTGAAAAGTTCCCCTGGAACAGTTCAAGTGGAACATTTAAGAGTGTCACTCATTTTATTAGAACATACATGATAAGCCATCTGTCTTATGAATAAGAATTTGATCTTCAGTTTTCAGTCGACAACTACAGCCTTCTTGGGGGTAAAGGGTGGTTACAAACAATAATCTAGCCATTAGTCTTAAGTACACTTGACTGAGACCATCTTATTGTCAGCGACTATTGTGTTTGTATTCACTGAATCAACTTTTAAGCTTTCCACTTTTTATTTCGCCCTGCCGCAGCCCTCTCAATACTGTCCAAACAAAAGGTTGATAATGATAAAAGATCAATATTTCCCAAGCAAATTGCCTGGAATTTTTAAATCAAAACAAGCTTTTAATGTTTATCTTTACCTTCTATTGCAGCCTGCGCTGACACGATGGAGACGTATATCCAGGTTAAAAACGGTATGTAGATTGTCCACTTTGTTGACATGCGTATCACTAATGCCATTCTTATCCAACATGAGCCAAGAAGCCTAAGTTTAGGAAATCACAGTTTTTTTTCAACCTGTCGCCTTAAGCGAGCTGCCAGGCAAACTTTTAGGTTCATATCTCCCAGTCCACTTCAGCATTTCTTTCGTCTGTACGATTTAAATTCGTTCCTTCGAATCCCAAGTTCTCAATAATGCGCCTTATTCAACTAGTGTCAAACTGGACTTAGACGAAGTGGATTTCCAGTTCCACCCAAATTTCGCGTCACTGTTTTGGAATAATAAAGACCATGTTCCATTCCGTCAAGCAGTGTCCAATTCTAATGACCTACTGTAGGCCTTCTTGCCTACTACACACAACATGCTTTGTGAAGCATTCGGTTTAATATTGTTTTATCTCTAGGATGTTGACAATATTTTCCCAAATTCTTCAAACACAGTTTTTAAGACCTTGACTTGGGAGGTTCTTTTCCCTCCACCCCTCTGCTCATGCTCATTACAATATGTGACTGGAAACCAAAGAAAGCTAACAAGCCACTCCTCTTTTTCCATAAATGTAAAGGATAGCAATCTTTACATTTCAGCAACACTTCCCATGGGCAGCTTGCATTAGCCTTTGAGACATACAGTTTTGTTAGCCCTTGGTCAAAATCTTAAAATACTTCTGTCGAAGTCCAAAAGAGTGTTAACATTCTTGATGTTTTCTTCTTGTCAATGAAACTACTCCAGGTTAATTATCATAATTTCAACACAACCATTGCTGCCAGCAGCAGTAGCACCCTCTACCACCAAGGTCATTTCTACCTGCACCTTGCATCTACCAACACCTCTTCCTGCTCTCTACTGTGAAATCACAAGGGTAATGTCATCTCTCAGTCACCATTATTTCTTCGGGCATGACAACAGTATGTTGCAATGAGAAGATGAAACGGGAACATCAACAAAGAGGAAGGCAAATGTTTTTAAATACTTTTAGAGCATCTAATTTTAATTGTGCGTTTCAGAATGTTGTATAAAGAATCGTCACTTAAAACCACAGAAAAAAAACAAAGGTGTTAATACTATAATACTAAACTATCAATCACTGAAATATATGATTTTCCTGAGTTCTCTAGGGTTAGGGTGTATTGTTGTATTCCTCATTATTCCAGTATGCAACAAACATACGGTATGTCTCTACTGATTAGTATTCAGCTCAACTTCAATGAAAGTATTATTAAACAAATGTTGGATCATTGTTTGTTGGATATTAACCTTTTAAGAAACAAGACACTTTTGTCTCTCAGCACCAAATTTCAGGATTTGTGAAATCTGTCATTGCAAAATTAGCAGAATTGTCATGTCCCAGAATGTGGTCTGGTGTCTTCCGCTTTCTAGTTCCTCACTTTCATGGGAAGACAGACAAAAGATGCTGACAAAACACACACACTGGTGAAGTGGAGGATTGCGTTGCCGTGTGACAACGGTAGCTGGTTCTTGAATGACTCATTAATATAGTACAAAAAATGACTTATGAACCTATTCATAGTTTCTCACTCTATAGATGGTCTCACTTCTCATAACAGAGTTACTAGTTATCCTCGTAGCCCAATATAATCAGCAACAAGATTGAAGCTTGATAAATGTTCAAAATAATATGCAACACCTTTAAGGTCTGTAATCTCTTTTCTGTCTCATACCAACCCCATGTAAACAGGAGATAAACATCACAACAAACATTCTTACAACAAAACAATATCATGACGGCAGGATGTTATGCTTGGGGGAGGATATTACAGATGGGCGTCCACCCCACAGACCAACAAAAATGTCAGTGCCCTTTGGAATGCACATAGGAATGGAAACCCTTCATACCGCCTTATGTTAAAATAAAACTTAGCTTTACTAACAATAAATACAATAAGTCATGGCTTTCAATTACAGGGGGTCCAGAGCCTTACAATTATTTTCACTGCAGTCACTTCTAAGAGGATTTCAACAGGTGCATAGTTTTGAAGAAAGACATATTTGTCAGATGTAACATCCAGGGCGTTACGGCATTCCCAGAAGATAGCAAATGCTGTTATCAAAATGGTCTCATAGTTTCCTATCAAGGTATTTGGCCTTGACCTAAAATGGCCTATTTCGATTTTGCACACTTAACTTTACGATCAACATACTTTCCTGAAACCTCTGTGTGAAACATGAATGAGAAATAACAAAAACATCTTAGACAATCAAAATATTTTTATTTTCCGGAGGGGGAGGGGAGGGGGGTCCTTATAAATAGTGCAAATGCAGCATGTCAGATGACTTTCCCAAAAAATAAGTCATTCAATTCCTACTAGTATTTATCACACAAAAATAGTACACTTGTACCATAATAGTATGCAACTGTCAGTGCCAACTTGGCTATGGGATATAAACTTATATACCACACACACTTAAAAAGTCAACCAAACCTACACATACACACTATTCACACACAAAAAACACATGCATGCCTGCAAACACATTCACGCTTAAATCTGCTTATACACAAATCTCATGGTGCTTTGATGTTAGTTTTTTTGCTGCTGGTTTCCCATTGCACAGTTCTGCATCCTTCACCAAGTCAGATATTTCTTGAAATAATACTGTGGTAAGGTCTATGTGAGGACAACTCTACATGACCCAGAATGCACGTGTTGCGAAATGAATATAATAAATACACATATCAGCATTTCAAACAGATAGGCCTACAATCTTGAGACCAAAGTATCATTAGTTTGTTAGGATATCATGAAACCATCACTTCGGCTAGTCGAAGATGGCTGGTGTTACTTCTTAAATGATGAAGCACACAAGGTATATCACCATATACATATGTTCTGGGTCATATGTTCATTCTCTATTGCTCCTATTTAAATATTGAATAATCAAAAATGCAAAAACAAACACAGAGTCTCTCAACTGTAGCATGATATAGACTCTAGTTAATGTGCTATGTGGAGCTCCATAACCCAGCTTTGTGTGACGTAACACACACTCCCACTTCCACTATTGTTCCTTCCCCTCGGGTCAGACGGGCTCTCCCAGAAGGGGCAGAGCTTACAAGCTTTTCACTCTCACACAAAACACCTTTCCACAAGGTTCTCGCATTCCCATCCCATTCACTTTCCAGCAACTTACTGCAGGCTTAATGTCGTCTTCACATCAGCTGCTGTTGGCTTTGTTTGTTAAACGAAACAAACGGTCAAACCAACAGCTATCTTTTACGTGGGTCTGACAGGGCAGTGTTAGTTTTAAAAAATGGCAAAGAAGCCTGGTGTATTAAAATAAGAAACTACAGAGTAATATCTTTGGTGTAGGCAGGAGCAATTGCATGCAGTTCTATTCCACTGGGGAACTCCATTACTGGTTTCACATGCGCTGTAGCAGTCTACAGTGTATGAAACAGTAAGGCATGCTGGAGACGGGCAAACGTACAGACACGCATAGCTAACTTTCAACGCGCACAATCTGCGAGATTCATGACACTTTGGATGTACAAAGTCCACTGTCAGTTAACACAGGACATGGATAAGGGGCACTGTACAAGGGAGTAGTCAACAGTCCAGTGAGACACACACAGAATCACACATCCTCACAGCTTTTTCCATGAACAGTCTTGAAATCATTTCAGAGATTAAATGCCAGCTGAAGATACTGATGCGCCCCATTGGACCCATCCATGGACCCATCCAGTACTGCCAGTGCCACATCGCCCAGAACCACCAGGAGAGCAGACGGGGAAGTTGGAGTAAATCAGAGGAGGTCTACGGATGACCTTTGACCCTCTGATCAGGTCTGCTACTCCTCCTCTCTCTCTCTCTCTCTCTCTCTCTCTTTCTCTCTCCGTTGGTCTCACTGGATTGAACACTTCTCCTTGCGGCTGCCGTACTTCCTGCGTCTCTGCTCCAGGCCACGTTCCAGCCTCTCGTCCTCTTCCAGGGCCCTGAGTGGAGGAAAAAAGAGAGAGAGACCAAAGAAAAGGAGAGGAATAATGTGAAAAGATCCAAACAAAGACAACAAGTACAGAGGTGGCAAGACCAAATCAAAGGGAACGAAAGCATAAACTCAACAACAAGTACTCAGTGATCCAAACAATTACAATCCACTTGATCAGATCATATAGTAAATAATGAGGCTTGCTAATGCCGACAGTCTCTCACCCCCTCTCTCTTGCGTCCATGTCATGCACCAGCTCGTCCCTCTTGTCCACCAGTGACACCAGCTCCTTCAGCAGCAGCTGCTCCCGATGCTTATGGGCCTGGGTCTTCTGCCAGTCTACAGCGTAGAACAGGAAGAGAGAGAGGGAGAGAGAGAGGATGGAGGGAGTGGGGGAGAGATGGAGAGAGGAAAAGATAAAAACAAGATGAAAAGCAAGAAGTCAATGAAACACTCTGCAAAGTTCGGGAAGGCGCAGTGTGGCATTACACCGACTGTGGTCATCAACTGTGGCATAATTTGTACTGGTTATTTTTAGAGGGGCTTGTTGTCGTTTTTCAAATAGACTTTGCCCCATTTCCCTCATTGTCAGTTAATTTACAGCAAGAGATGACTGCGCAGTCAGAATGCACAAAAAAGTGTATTATGGGCTTTAGGATGATATACAGTAACAGTCATGCGCTGATTATTGGGAAATGCTGCAAACGTGTGGAACTAAATGCTTGCACACTCAAAAACGTGCAGCCGTCATCATTTTGAGTTGACCTTGTTGCTTAGCATTTACAGAAAATACGCAGGGAGAAATGTTTCCAAAATGTCCCAAGTGTCATCCCTTCCTAGTGGACTCCTTTTCCCATAAATTAGTAAATATCTAATAAATCCACACTGTCTAGAAAAGGTTTCACTTCCCTCTTATGGCAAATCGGTAAAACTGTTGTTAAGCAACACACCATGAAGTTTTTAAGAGTCACTTGTCATATCCTGTCCAATTAAACCAATGTCACCAATAACTCGTGAGCATTACAACATGTTTCCATTTCCCTATTTCCAAGGAAAAGCAAAGGTTACAGAAAAGAAATTAATGAACAAATGAAGGAAGTACAAGTGCCCAAATAAGACTTTTCTATAACCCAAAACCCTCAGAAATCAGGCATGGTTTGGTGTAGAAGTGAAGCCTACACAAAAACACATCATTACTCCCTTTGTTAGAAAACTGTTAATATTGCTGGAGTGAATATGTAATGGTGTGTAGTCCCCCAAAGGTCTCGATAAGCAGTTGAATCCATGTTGCTGATCTTACTAAGGTAGTTACTGAGAACACTTGTTTTAAGATATTCTCACATCACATTTCAGTCAGAACTGGAGTCTGTTTGTCTGCACCCAACCTCCCACGGCTGACCATGTGTCACATAGTTCTGTGTTTCAAGGGTCATAGTTCATCTGTGGAACTATTTGGTGAACATGAATACTAGCAACACTTATTCCTGGTAACCACGTAAAGCGAATAAAATTTGAAAATTTTGACATTCATTTGTAGTTTCAGCTATTTAGTCTCGCCACTTAAATGTCAATAACTGTGAATGGACCTGTTAGCCTGGTATGCAGTCATGCTGCAGGTGGGTAGAGTAAGCAGGTGCACTGGTCCTCTCTGGTCAGAGCATACAGGCAGACCCGGGGAAGGTTCATTGTCTCCTCCCAGGTTATGGTGATGCACGCACGCCCGCACACACACACACACAAACACACACACACACACACACACACACACACACACACACACACACACACACACACACACACACACACACACACACACACACACACACACACACACACACACACACACACACACACACACACACACACACACACACACACACACACGCACGTGCACACACGCACGCAAGCACAAACACAGGCACACACCACCACATTACCAAATTCTGCAGTCAACCGTTCATAAGCGCCAAAGTTGTAAAATTAAACTCCCCTTCTGGTCACCCAAACAGGCTCACAATATGAACGGCACAGTGCAGTTTAGTGGGGTTTTTTTGTAGCACGAGCGTCTCACCCTGCTCTGGTATGAGTTCTTGCAGCTCTCTCTTCAGCAGCTCGAACCAGAGTCGACAGCGGCGTACTTTAGAAAAAAAACATTGAAGAGCAACAGCGAGTGGACAGAGAACGTGAGGTGCATCCACTCCAGCTGTAGTTAGGGGGGAGATATTTCAATTCAAAAAGCAAAAAGACTCCAGGGAGTCCAGGCGTCTCAGTCAAACAGTGTTTAGGACTTACTGCATGAGGGACACAGGGCAGGGCATGCACGGGAGGTTGTCGGTTTTGCAGACGTGCACGTGCACGTCCTTTTACTCTGGCTGCCTAGCTGCTTATACCCATCACAAAATACACACGCAAACATGAACGCAAATGGGCAAGGCAGTCAGACTGGGTGTGAATGGCAGATGAGAATTCGGGCCTGTTATATTATAAAAATACTGAAGGGAAAACAATCGGATCCCCTCATTACACCTTCTCATTCTCTGTTCCTGTTTTTTTTTTTACTTATTTCAACTGTACTTGATCAGTCTAGACATGATAGGTGTGCAAACATTTTTAGTCACAAGTCAAAGATAAAGTGTCTTGTCTACAGAGTACTACAGTAAAAACTACATGCTGCAGCCATCAGTCTATAGTCTGAATTCATGCTATAGACCTGTACTTATATGACACCTGTCTATGTAGTGACTGATATGGTGCATAATACTAATATATTTTGAAATTAGGCAGTTCATGTTTCATGTAACAGTCCATAAGGGTTGCATGGATGTATTGTATCCATCTTAAACCCAGAGCCACCCACTATCTTGGTTTCTCTACAGCACCAATGTCAGTCCATACACAAAAAGTCTGACTTTGACAGGTCTTTGTGTTTTTTTTTCAGATAAATTATTAAATGAATGATGACTTCAACATGTAGTTCATATTTAGATTATATTGTTGGTTAGAGGGTCGACTAGCAATGTAACTTGTAACAATATGTAAGTGCAAAACTAAACAAGCACAACTTATATTTGAAATGAAATGTCTTGACTGATCAACTACATTGGAGGTAAACACTAAAAAGTATAAATAGGATAAATTATTTAATTCACCCAATTCTTCCTTTGGACTCCCAGCCTTACAGCCAGAATCCCTCAGTATAAGTGTGTGTGTGTGTGTGTGTGTGTGTGTGTGTGTGTGTGTGTGTGTGTGTGTGTGTGTGTGTGTGTGTGTGTGTGTGTGTGTGTGTGTGTGTGTGTAGAGAGAACATTAGTGTTCTGTGCTCACCCTCCACGGCCATCAGGTCCTGCAACTCTCTCTTCAGCAACTCCAAGCGCCTCTCAAGATCCTGCTCTTCTTGCCTGTGGACCAGGAAGAGACGCACGTCTAATTAAGGATGAAACGTGTCAGAGAGAGACAAAAAGGTCTAGGCTGTGTCAATAACTGAAATGGATCAAGATTAATCTAGATCTTTGGTCCAGAATTGTTCATAGGGTATTGGGCTTTGTGTCCTGCAATGTGCTTTTGTTCCAGCCCATGCGTGAAGGGACATTAGATATTACATTCAGGCGTCTGTGTGACATCAGACATACAGAGCAGCAAAGATAGAATAAGAATAAGGACAGATAAGAGAAGAAACAAAAAGGACCAAACAGAAAACATTGACTAGGAAAGAGAGATGGCTACATAGAGCAACAGAGAAAGAGAGTCAGAGGGGGGGTGGGGGGTCTGAGAAGAGGAGTTTCTCTCACAGCAGCTGCAGCTGGTCTTGTCTCCTGATCAGAGCGTTCTTCTTATTGACCAGCATGAACCACTCCTGGATCAGCTTCTCCTCCTCGATACGGTCAGTACCTGTGGGGGGAGAACCAGAGAGTTCCCACTTAGATAGAACAGAGGACAAACAAGTCTGAATGAATGGATGAATAAATGAATGGATGGATTGATGGATGGATGAATGCATGAATGAATGAATGAATGAATGAAAAATTAATCATGAAGGAATGAATGAATGGATGAATGAATGAATGAATGAATGGGTGCAACTGTATATTTTGTTTACAAGTATCCTCATCTAGGGATCTCTCACTATTACCCACTATTACCCACAAAAATGATGAGACATAGCCATAGTTATTCAGAAAAGTCAATACACATTGGCTGTATAGTGTTGACAGAGCACTAGCAAAAAACTGTTCTGGGGTTACACATACCGCTCTCCATAAGTGTTCTCAGTTTCTTCTCCACGTAGCCTGCCCTGCGGTCAATCTGTTTCTGCTCCATCTCCAGGTCCTGCATCTCACTTAGGACATACTGGCTGGTGTCCTGCAGACAACAGAGGAACACACACGCACACACACACACAGACACACACACAGACACACACACACACACATGCACGCGCGCACACACACACACATACACACACGCACACACACACACAGACACAGACACACAGACACACACACAAATGCAAAGTTTCATATTTACCACATTTATTTAGACTTCCTCTTGAGAGCATTCTGTGGAATTATGATAAGCTTTCATTTAACTACTTAAAGCACTCACAGTCTGTCTCCATATCTCACTATGGAAACAGCACTCACAGTCTGTCTCCATATCTTACCAAGCATGGAGTGGGACTGTAGTATGAATAAGTGCCTTATCATTTTAATGCAAAAATGTCTGTGACTGCTGGTTTTCTTTGTAAACTAACCTGACACTCTTCTCCCGCCATTCTGCTCTCCTCCTCCAGCTCAATGTTTTCTGTGTGGAGAAAATTAAACACATACCACACGCGTGCGCACACGCACAGACACACGCACACACAAGCGCGCGCACACACACACACACACACACACACACACACCCACACACACACACACGCACACACACACACACACACACCCCAACACAAACACACACACACACACACACACCCCAACACAAACACACACACATGCCCACAAACACATTATTGGCATTATTTTCTAGTACAGTGGTCAGCAGACAGTAATAGCCATTTAAATACAACTAAAAACTACTAACATTTTAGGTGGTTTGGTAATGTGGACAAGCAGTGGATTTATAAAGTAAACCCTGACAGGAAACTAATCATAGTGGCCATCTTAATAACAGGGAGTGATGTCACTCCTTAGGGAGCTAAATCTCTACACTGTGCCCTGAACTCTATGTTCCCGAAACACTATCTTCGTAGCTGCTACATTTGTTCTGTACTTGACAGAAGCTAAATCTATTTTCTGAGTAAACTTGAGTATATTTCTTAGCATTTTTCTAAGTATTAGCCATGACTAGCAATGGCCTTTTTCTGACAGTGATGATTGGTGACAGTGATGATCTTTGAGAAGAAGCATCTGAAATGGCATGTTAGTATCTATGTATTTCTCAGTCTAGACTGTGTATGTGGTGCAATGATTACAGAGAACACAGATCAACATCCTTACGTGAGTCAGGGCGCAACACACTCATCTGGCTCGAGGCGATCTGTTCAAGAACAATAACAGGAACAGGGAATGGGTACAAAAGCTCCAGTGTCTCCAAAACATTAAAACCAGATTTTCAAAAAACACTTTTCACTTGCTTAGCATTTTTGTGTGTACTAAGACACGTAAGGAAAAATCCACAAATATAGAACTGAAACAATAAAAACATATATGATTGCTGTAACCATCATTCATAGAAGTCTAAGTCTAATACATACCCCAACAGTGTCTTCTTTTTGTTATGTTAAAGAAAATTCTTTTAAAATCTATGTTTGCAATATGGACAAACCAATTATTTATTTTATTAAAGCCTTAAGAACCACTTCAAAATGTAATATCCATATCTTTTCAGTGGCTACTTAAAACCTTCCAGAATGATGCAGTACCTCTGATCTGCTTGGGGCTTCTGACAGCTCCGACTCGTCCATGGAGTCCCCTCTGATCTGCGAACGCCTCTTCCTCACCAGGTCTGCGTCCTTCACGTGGCTGAACCCTGACTTGGACAAGGTGGATTGTGACCTTGGGGGCGGCACAAATCCTGGCGTGCCCATTCCCACACCTGAAGCCCCTGCTACTGCTGCCGCCGCCTGCGTCCTTTTGGCCCGCGGGGGTGGCGCCAAGTCCCCATTGGTAGCGCTGGTGGCATCCCTCTCCTCCGACCCTCCGCTCTCCGCCGGACGACTACCATGGGCCTCCAGGGTGATGCCGCTCTTCTGCAGCTGCTCGTCGCAGTAGCGGGCGGTGGCCTCGGTGTCCGGGGCCTGGGTGGTACCAACAGCGTAACTGGACTCACTGGAATCACGTCCGATCTGCCTCACGCTCAGCTCCTGGCCCGTTAAGTTTGTGCGGATCTGGTTGAGGTAGGTCATCACGATGAGACGGTCCGGAACAGACAGCAGGACCATGTCTGAGGGATCCATCAGACGTGTGATACCCAGCTCCGCAAAGCCATCAAACGCCTGAGGACAGGAGGGATGAATGAGTGAGAGTGAGTTTAAAGGCAGCCGCATACATACATACATACATACATACATACATACATACATACATACATATACATGCACAAACCCACACACACTCACACATATACTGTATACATATTTAGATATACATTATATACATTTGACACATTTAGAAAGAGCTGAAAGTAATTTAACTTTCAGTTAGTTTTCTTCGGATGCCAATAAAGAGTGTGGCTGCAATATGAAAAACCTGCCATTTACCGAAAGAGGTGAAATTTGCTTTTCACAGAACTTGTTGATAACTTGATCTGCACTGCATAGAGTTGGTGGCTCCCCAAATAGCTTCAGGCCCAAAGAAGGACACTTCTTTTGCATTTTAGTGCATTGAAAAAGTACCTGAAATACACTGAAACTTAAATGTATTTACCTTCTTGTTGTTATGCTTGATGTCATAAGGGTCCAACATTTCAAAGTTTCTGTAAAGAAAAAAAAATGGCAATTAGATTTTTTCATCTTATACATTCCACTACTAAAAATTTTCATCTTATACATTCCACTACTAAAAACATTTCACTACTGACAAAAAACTGCCCTCAATTCTCTACTTTATTTTTAATGCCTTAGAAGCTTACATTTTATCTGGGTGAAAGTGATGCAGGATTGCACAGAAGGCGAGGCCATTTCGCCATGATGTGCTGAAGTTTGTGATCTTCACCCCTTTGTGACCCTGAGTGACCTCTTGACACCACTGCAGCAGAGACTGACTGGAGGTTACGAGACTGGGTGCCTTTGAGAAAAATGAAATAACATTGGGGAAATGTGTGTGTTGGGGGTGAGGAATCAATGAATTCAGTATTGTTAAACCTTTACATTTTAAGCTAGATCTCTTGCCCAGGGTGGTTTAAGTTACCTATGTGAAAATACCAATCACTATAAAGACAACATAATATAACTAATAAATGAATTGGACAACATGGCAAAATGTTCACCATAATTTAGGTAACATAGTGCACACAAAGAACTGGGGCAATTTATTATAAAAATATAATAAAACATGACACTAAATTAAACTATATCCCCAACTGCTTGCATGTAATCAACCAAATTATTCTGAAGTTAAATACCTCCTGAAAACTAGCTGTGTCTGCCTGAAGGTCCACAGGGTCTGTTATCAATTTCTTCTTGCTGCGTCGTGGCACGACAGCTGGAACATCTGTCAGCTCTTCCTGACCGGTAGGGGACGAGTCCTCTGGGACTGAGCCACTCAGCCGCGTCTTTATGCGAGGCCTGGCCACAGGGAGACTGGAGTCCTCTGCTGCCCCCTCCTGGCTAAACAAAAGTAAAACACACAGATCTTGATAAATCATGAGGTTCACAGAATGAGGTTAACAGTTAACTTCAACTGTTAAATCGACTCAGATTCTACAAAACACTTTCAATACAACAATGTACTGAACAAATCTTCGACCACCACCAGTCTCATCGGTGTGATATGACTGTTATAATGGTTTATAACCAGCATTGCTGAGGCTGTGTGCTTAAAAATAATTGTTTTTAGATAGAAAACAATATATATATTTTTTATTATTCATGAATTTGCATCACAACGGAATGCACAATCTGCAATCACATCACCCAACTTTTTATTTTTGGCCTCTTACTCAACTTACCTTTCATCATATGAGACACTGTCACCTGTAGCTGTCACCTCTACAGACTCTTTGCTCTCAGGCATGTGCCGTCCTGCTTGCCCCGAGTCTGCCTCTGGCCCCTCAGAGCCATCAGCAGGCTCTCCAGCATCAGATTCCCCTGAAGGCACCTTTTGCTTTGTCTGGTCAAAAATGTCAACTGTCTGCTCGGGTCCCTCAGGTGCATTAGGTTCTGTTAGTGTCAACAAAGCTGCGTCTCCTGGCAGTGGTTCAGTGTTGGCTCCGGAGGATGTCTCCTTGTCCATATGTGTCACGTCTCCAGACACTAAGACAGCTGTCTTGGAGGATGTGTCCTTGTCCATATGTGTCACGTCTGCGGCCAGCAAGACAGCTGTCTCGGAGGATGTCTCCTTGTCCATATGTGTCACGTCTACGGACAGTAAGACAGCTGTCTCGGAGGATGTCTCCTTGTCCATATGTGTCACGTCTGTGGCCAGTAAGACAGCTGTCTCGGAGGATGTATCCTTGTCCATATGCGTCACGTCTCCGGACAGTAAGACAGCTGTCTCGGAGGATGTGTCCTTGTCCATATGTGTCACGTCTCCAGTCAGTAAGACAGCTGTCTCGGAGGATGTCTCCTTGTCCATTTGTGTCACGTCTTCAGCCAGTAAGACAGCTGTCTCGGAGGATGTATCCTTGTCCATATGTGTCACGTCTGCGGCAAGTAAGACAGCTGTCTCTGTTTGCCCCTCAGAGGCCGTTGTGGTGACAGAGGTCTCTGATTTCTCATCCCTCCCATCACTGCTTCCAAACGCTTCAACAGAAATGGGAGGGGAAGAGTCTTTACAGATGCCCTCGTTGGAGGGTCGATACAGTTTTGAGAAAAATGAATCTTTAGTCTCATAAGAGCCTATCGGGGAGGACAGTGGGGAGTCTGCAGGTGAGCTCCCACCGGTGAGGCTTTCACTGAGACGCTTCTTTGAACGAGGCATGAGGACAGGCACGCTTGAAAGAGCCTCCACTGCCTTCCTGCTGTCATCCAAGTCTACTCCTGATTCAGCTGAAGA
The DNA here is from genome assembly GCF_963457725.1 of Sprattus sprattus. Lineage (NCBI taxonomy): Eukaryota > Metazoa > Chordata > Actinopteri > Clupeiformes > Clupeidae > Sprattus > Sprattus sprattus. Next base: position 38,761,803 of record NC_137924.1, on the reverse strand, counting down.
TGCTAGCGATTCAATAGGTGCTGACGTGTCATGCAGGAAAGCTCCACTTGGTCGTTTCTTCATACGAGGCATGGGGATGGGTAAGGTTGATAGGCCTTTTCTGACCTCCATCACCTTGGCCGCTATGTCCTCTGCTGGTTTGATTGCAAATGACTGAGATTCTGTAGGGGATGAAATGTCATCTCGAAAAGAGCCACTTGGCCTTTTCCTCATCCGAGCCATGGGAACTGGTAGGTTTGCTAGGTCTTCTGCCATCCTCTTTTTACTGGCCTCTTTGTCCACTGCGGTTTCCACTGCACCCAGATGTAAGTCTGAAGGTGATGTCATGACATCCAGGTGAGATCCACTGAGGCGTTTTTTATTACGAGGCATGGGGACAGGCAAGTTTGACAAGCCTTCCGTCATCCCTTTGCCCCAGGCTTTTGTTGTTGGTTGTATCCCACAAACACCAGATTCTGCAACAGATGAAGGTTCATCCAGGAAAGACCCACTGAGGCGCTTCTTAATACGAAGCATTGGAATTGGTAATTTTGACAGGCCCTCTCTCACCCTGGCCTCCATCTCCACTGCTGTTTCCACTGCACATGACGGAGGTTCTGTACTTGATGACGCATCATCCAGGCAAGATCCACTCAATCGCTTCTTCATCCAAGGCATGTGAACGTGAACGTTTGTTAGGCCCTCAGTAACCGCCTTTCCCCAGGCTTCTTTGTCCACTGCTGGCATGTCATCAACAAAAGATCCGCTAAGGCGGTTCTTCTGACGGGGCATGGGAACAGGCAGCTGTGCTTGTTTCTTTCGCATCTTCACTCCAGCTATGAGCTCAGAGATGTCTGTGTCTGGCTTTCTCAGATCCAATACTTTGGCTGGAGGTTTATCTGACTCTGGGGTCGTCGCCTTCATCTCCTTCCAACTCTCAGTACTGCTTACTACAGAGATTTCACATGACTGAGACCTGCCCTTCTTCTTGCGCTTGGGCACCACCGGTCCTTTCGGTGCAGGTGAACGACCCCTAGACTGAGCAGACAAGGTGGCTGTATCTTTTGTGAGAAGAGGAGAGGGCCTTTTTTCTTTCCTGCTGCGTGGAGGTGGTACAAATTCAGCTGCAGGTACAGTCAGATTGTGTGCAACAGAATGAGAGTCAATGTCTTTTGATGGACCCTTGTTTTCCAGTGTACCTATACTGAGTGGTGGAGTATCATCAAAGAAGGATGGGAGTGATAGATCTGAATTTTTGGGTTCTTCTTTCACTTTCTCAGAGGGCACACTTCCAATTGTAGGCACTTGAGGCATTTCAGAGGTCAGAGGTGAATCAGTTTTGTCCTCCACTGTCTGAGGAGATTTTTCCTCCAGAGTGAGTTTAGAGGAAAACACATCCATTGTTTCCAACAAGGAGGAAGCTATTTTCTGCTGCCCGTCACCTCCAACAGACTCTGTCAATGGCGCGCTTTCAACATTAGCAACCTCTACATCATGAGACCCCTCTGCCTTCTTCTTCTTGTTTTGCTGAGGTGGAGTGAGTTGGTCAGCACTAGAGAGGGCAACCCTCACAGTGTTAGCTGATTCTAAATCAACAGCCTTTAGAGCCTCTCTGTTCAAACTGTCCTTTCTCTTTGTACGTCGTGGTGGAACCAGGTCAACCACTGCCGGCTTTGATTCATCAGTACTGGGAGACTCCCGTGAGACAAATCGATTCTCCTCAGCGGTGAGCTGTGGAGAAGGAACAGAAACCCCTGTTGCACTTGGGTGCTTGGGGCTGTGGGAAAAATGGCAAAATCAGGCAAAAGAATCAATATGAATGACTGAGAAATGCATTCATTGTATCCTTAACCGTCTTTCATTTAATCCCTGACAGGTAATACAGGACAAATTGTGAAAGCTGAAGCTCAAATGAATCCAAACCAAATCAAACACATACATAAAACATTCTCCAAACATTCCCTTCCTCTAAAACCACAGACAGCACACAACCATACACACAAACATCAGTGTCAAAAGCACTGTTTATGCATGTGAGGATGCAAACGTGAGGGAAGGGAAAGTTATGCACTGGAGTGGACAGTAAATGCATTAAGCCGTGCAGCCACCCAAAAAATCATGGTGAGATGTGCCTAATAGACACTCACCCCTGTTCCGGAAAGGTCCGTTCAGTTTGTATTCTCTGTGTGTCAACAGTGAGTGCTGGTATGCACTGTTCCAATACCTCCCTTGATCCTGATTTCTCCTCCTGTCGAGATGTTTTCACTGTGGTTTGGCTAAGTGAATCAACACACAAAGCTTCCTCTACCACTTCCTCTGTCCCACTGAAGTCCTCCGCCTTGGTGATCTCATACAGATCATCCTCTGGAGGCCATTTCTTCATCATGCTAAAGCCATCACCTTCAACCAGCCAACACTCATCCTCTGATGTAGAGTCCAATCTGCCCTTAGACAAATGGAACATATACGGCTCTGCACTTCCAGGAAGCACCTCGTCCTCCTCTGCTCCAAGGAATGACAATGCCCCACTTGCTTCCTCCTGACTTTGAATACATCCATCAGCATCACTGGGGTCCACAGAGGAGGAGAGATGCTCGAGATCGTCCACATCAGTTGGGCTTGAGGGTTGTAATATTGCGGCAACAGTCTCATAACTATAAGAGAGTTGGAGGATTGACACCATGAACAAACACAAGGAGGTGCTCTGCAGTGAGAGAGCCAGGGTTGATGGCTCTACCCAGAGATTTGCTTTAGAAATGCTACGGGGTGATACAGAACAAAATAAATATTCTGAAGAATTCATTCAGCGCTACATATGGCAACAAATGCTCATTGAGCTGGATAAGTTAGTGCCAGGAGAGTATGTCACGTTGTCTGTAAAGCTAACTCATACTGTTCACTTACCCTTTGTGAAAGACACCAACTATCGAATTTACCAGGCCTGACGACCCTTCCTCTTTTTCTACAGAAGAGTCCTCGGCTTCCAACACTTCCCAATCTAATACAAGCCCAGACTCAGAGAAGTCTGCTGGATCAAAACATGGAGACGGCTCTTCTTTTATAAAGTGCACATCCTCTTTACATTCCTCTTTGGTTGGACTACCAGGTTCCCTGGCAAGAAGGACAACACATTGGGCATTGGGGGAGAGAGTTTGTGGAGAGCATACAGTATGCATCCTTGAAAACACACTGTACACCACACATGCAATACAAATCATTCCACCATGTGAAAACATTGGTAGGCCTTACTTGCCTTGCCTCAAAGTCCAGAGTTTAACAAGTGGTTCATAAACGATCCTTGGCAAACACATGCAACCTATGCAGCCTATTTGAATATAAGTCAAGAAACCTGCAAGCTCTGACTTCAGAATAGAACGATTTTGAGGAGAACACACAGCAAAATATGACTTAATGCAGTTTGCCCAATAACAGAAATAATTAAAAATTCATTTTCAAATCCTGAAGCTCCTTTGTGTGAAACCACCCTTGGGCAAGGTTTTGTGGGGTTTGACCAAATAGCAAACACACATTTTTCTACCTGTGCACTAAGAAACACATGGCAACACTGCAATCCATGCAAAGAGCAACCTTCTCAAACTTACCCAGTGGTTAATGTAATGGCACTTGTGGGCTTTACCTTGAAGCATATTCCTTCAACAAGACACACAAGTGATGTCAATTCCAAATGATAATTAAGACAGCATATGTAGAAAGAGCACTCTCTGTATACCACTCTTACCAGTGTTCTCAATGTCCCCACGTGTGTCCATCTCAGATATGTCTAAAGCCTCCATTAGGTTTTGCTCAGTGATCACCCCAGCAATGTTCTCAGTTTGACCAGTTGATGCTGTCTCAGGACAAACTGGACTTTCAGAGTCTATTGCAGGGGGAGGTGCAGATGGGAACCCAGGGGTCCTTGCCTCTCTTGGGCAAGATGGAAGCAGGGCCACCATACTTTTAAAAACGTCTTCGTTTTCAGTTGTGGGATAGGGAAGTACAGTTCCCGATTGTGTCACTCTCAAAGGCCTTTTCAGTAATATCTGCTTGTATAATACAGCCTCTAGTGATTGAGCTTGGTTTATCATTAAAGAGGGAATGCCAGGGATGCAAGCCTCCTTTGGGCATGATGGGTAAAGTGCACTTGCTGTGTGTTCCTCCACTGCTGGGGGCCTATATACAGATGGAAAGCCACGATTCGTAGCCCTGATTGGACATGCTTGTCTCAGGAGAAACATGTTTCCCATGGTCCCACTGTCATACTGATAGCTGGTGATCATGGCAGACCCCTCTTTCAGTAGTTTCTTGATCAATGGACATGAGTGCACTGGCCATGATTTTACATGACATATGTCAAAAATCAACATAGCTGAAGAGGACATGCCAGGTATGTTACTGACTCTTGGGATGGATTGAAGAAGTGAAAACATATGTGGCCTCTTTTTCGCTCCTGGGAGTGGGGCAGAGGGGAACCCTTGAGCAAGAGCTACTTTTGGACACGTTGATGCTAAAGACATCATTCTTAGCATTATATGACTATCCTTTGGCAAACTTTCCAGAACAGAGGAAGTCTGCATCAACAACTCAGGACATTTCAATGGTTTCTCCCATTCTGGTATTTTACTAAAGAGCCACTGCCCAGTGTGCAATCTCTCAGTGCAAGGGACCCCAGGAGCACAGGACACTTTTGGACAAGAAGCTCTCATTTTTATCATGTTGGACATTTCCCAACACTTGGGATGTGGGGCAGATGGGAATCCAGGAATACTTGCTTTTGTTGGGCAAGCTGGCACCAAAGCATACATGTTTTTATACTGTGGGCTTGAGCCATGTGTAATAGCTGCAATTCGTACGGTCTTATCTCTTAATGGCTTGTGCCAAATGGATGACTTGTCACAGAGCCATTCTGATGTCACAGCATTCACTCTGGATGGGCATCCAGGAACTCTTGCTATCTTTGGACAACATGGGAGAATATTTGCCATATTTGGCTCTATATTAACTTTACGGCGTGGGACAGATGGAAACCCAGGAATTCTTGCAACTTCTGGGCACGAAGGCACCAAAGCCACCATATCTTTGTCAATTGTTTTATCACATGACTGTAACATTTCTATGTTAAACGTCTTCATTTGAGGAGGCTTGTCCCATAGAACAGTTTTGTCAGGTATTTGTTCTAAAGTATTCACATCTTGAGATGGTATTCCATGAACTCTTGCTATCTTTGGACAACATGGGAGCATTTTTGCCATATTTGCCTCTAAATTAACTTTGCGGTGTGGGGCAGATGGAAACCCAGGAATTCTTGCTTTTGTTGGGCAAGCTGGCACCAAAGCATACATGTTTTTATACTGTGGGCTTGAGCCATGTGTAATAGCTGCAATTCGTACGGTCTTATCTCTTAATGGCTTGTGCCAAATGGATGACTTGTCACAGAGCCATTCTGATGTCACAGCATTCTCTCTGGATGGGCATCCAGGAACTCTTGCTATCTTTGGACAACATGGGTGAATATTTGCCATATTTGGCTCTATATTAACTTTACGGCGTGGGACAGATGGAAACCCAGGAATTCTTGCAACTTCTGGGCACGAAGGCACCAAAGCCACCATATCTTTGTCAATTGTTTTATCACATGACTGTAACATTTCTATGTTAAACGTCTTCATTTGAGGAGGCTTGTCCCATAGAACAGTTTTGTCAGGTATTTGTTCTAAAGTATTCACATCTTGAGATGGTATTCCATGAACTCTTGCTATCTTTGGACAACATGGGAGCATTTTTGCCATATTTGCCTCTAAATTAACTTTGCGGTGTGGGGCAGATGGAAACCCAGGAATTCTTGCTTTTGTTGGGCAAGCTGGCACCAAAGCATACATGTTTTTATACTGTGGGCTTGAGCCATGTGTAATAGCTGCAATTCGTACGGTCTTATCTCTTAATGGCTTGTGCCAAATGGATGACTTGTCACAGAGCCATTCTGATGTCACAGCATTCTCTCTGGATGGGCATCCAGGAACTCTTGCTATCTTTGGACAACATGGGAGAATATTTGCCATATTTGGCTCTATATTAACTTTACGGCGTGGGACAGATGGAAACCCAGGAATTCTTGCAACTTCTGGGCACGAAGGCACCAAAGCCACCATATCTTTGTCAATTGTTTTATCACATGACTGTAACATTTCTATGGCAAACGTCTTCATTTGAGGAGGCTTGTCCCATAGAACAGTTTTGTCAGGTATTTGTTCTAAATTATTCACATCTTGAGATGGTATTCCATGAACTCTTGCTATCTTTGGACAACATGGGAGCATTTTTGCCATATTTGCCTCTAAATTAACTTTACGGCTTGGGGCAGATGGAAACCCAGGAATTCTTGCTTTTGTTGGGCAAGCTGGCACCAAAGCATACATGTTTTTATACTGTGGGCTTGAGCCATGTGTAATAGCTGCAATTTTTACGGTCTTATCTATCAATGGCTTGTGCCAAATGGATGACTTGTCACTGAGCCATTCTGATGTCACAGCACTCTCTCTGGATGGGCATCCAGGAACTCTTGCTATCTTTGGACAACATGGGGAAATATTTGCCATATTTGGCTCTAAATTAACTTGGCAACGTGGGGCAGATGGAAACCCAGGAACTCTTGCAACTTCTGGGCACGAAGGGACCAAAGCAACCATATCTTTATCAATTGTTTTATCACCTGACTGTAACATTTCTATAGCAAAACTCTTCATTTGAGGAGGCTTGTCCCATAGAACAGTTTTGTCAGGTATTTGTTTTACATTAGTTGCATCTTGAGATGGTATTCCAGAAATAATGAACAACTTTGGGCAAGTATGTACAATATTTACCATGACTGGCTCTTTTTGTATCTGCCGTTTATCTGATATTTGCTGAGGTGCAGAAGGGAAACCAGGGACTGAGGCTGCAACTGGGCAAGATGGCACCAGAGCCCACATTGTACTACAGATCTCTGTGTCCTGAACAAATGTCTGCCTGGGTAATTCTAGTGTCTTCTGTTGCTGCTTCACCCAAAGAGTTTCTCTGACATTTAGCCACTCAATGTTAGGTTGATCTGCTGGCTGTGCTAATTTTGAAGGGATGCCGGTGATATTGGATATGTTTGGGCATGATGGGAACAGGGACCTCATGGATGACATTTGTGCTTCCTTGGTTCTCTTTGCTGATGGGAATCCAGAGATGCTTGAGGCTAATGGACATGAGGGAACCATGGCAAACATGTTTTTCATAATTTCTTTGTTTTCTTTTGATGTTTTAGGGAATAGGGTGGACGAAATGGTCACTGAAGATTTTCTCTTTAGAGGTCTCTCCCATATCGACAATCTGTCAACTGACCTGGCTGTCCATTTGATGTTAGGAGTGATGTCAGTGACTATGGATGGCATTCCAACCACTCTAGTTACACTTGGGCAAGATGGTGTAAGATTGACCATATTGAGTGCCATCTCTACTGGATGTACCTCTGATTCTGGAGAGTCTACTGATGGAATACCAAGCATTCTTGCCCTCTTTGGACAAGAAGGTCCTAAGTTTACCATCCCTGTCATCATGTCTCTTTGCTCTTTTGCTATATCCACTGGCAATACATGTGATTCTTTTAATGGTTTCTCCCACAATGTGCTTTTGTCCACTGAAAAGTTCTCTAATCCAGTGTCTGCGCTAGTAATTTGTGTGGATGGGAATCCTGGGATACTGCTCGTTCTTGGACATGCTGGTACCAGAGCAGTCATTTCTCCAGATCTAAAGGCAAGGGACAGTTTTGTGAGACATTTGTTCTGTATGAAATATTTAAGCTTTGTATTATATGCATGCCACAAAAGAAAAACCATGCTGGCACAGATATAGAACATGTGCTTGTTAGGAAAGTTTCAGCCCTTCAACACACCAACAATACTCATCACTCAAGTGAACACCGCGCAAATCATGCCAGATCATGAGTGAACATGTACGTGTTGGGGCAAAAGCAGTGCGACATCACACCATTTTTTAACACACTTCAGGCTGCTGAGTCAGGTCACATTTCATTCATGTAGGTATTCCACAATAACCTAACCCTCCCCTCTGTTACACACTTGGCTAATACATAGAAACACAGTACAGTCTTCTGTCAAACTGGCAGAAAGAACATGGTAAGAAAAGGTGACAGAACACACTTTTATTGTCGTTAAAATGATCATTTAAATTAAGATCAAAATGCTCCCTGGATGCAGTATTAATGTTTCAGTAGCACTGAACAGTAGCACTTAGGTAACACACCATCACAAGAAGGCCATCAAAACTCACCTCTCCCTAACAGACAAAATTAACGGTGTATCTGGAATAGAGTGCCACATTCTGCACTGCAAATGCCTGAAAATGGTGCAAATGCACATAATTTATTGTAAGGACACCAACGGTGAGGAGAAAATGCTTCCAAAGTCTAATACAACCAAGGACATTTGTTCAGTCTCCTACACTTACCCTCGATCCAGAGTGCCCTCATCTTTCTTATCTCTTGCCCCAAGGCCCTTGTTCTCCATAATAAGTGTTGGTACAGAGCTTAAGACTGGTTTAGCATCATCATCATTGGTCATATGGGTAGACGGAGGCTGCTGGTGTGGCTCAGATGGACATGTATGTTTACTGCTACTGATATCCTCTAGCCGTGGCAGAAATATTAGTTTTTCAAAAGGTAGTTCTGTATGACTTTGAGAGGGTCGGGAAAGATACCCAGAGACTTCATTTGGTCCAAATGACGTCAATGCCAACACCGATACAGGTTGACATGGATTCCTTTCACCAAGCAAAGCTTTATCTTTGTCTTCTGCTGAAGAGCCAGACTGGTAAAATGGCACTGTGTTGGCCATGCTTGGCAAAAGGCTGAACTCCAACCTTGGCAGAGAGGGAAAACCAGGTGATCCTGCATTTGCTGGGCAAGATGGCACCAAGGGCACCATGCTTCTAATAACACATCTGTCCTTTGTTGAGATATATTGGGACGGGCAATCTAATACATGTGGACATGAGTTGACCTTCATTGGTTTAGCCCACAATGTTTTTGTGCCTGCATGCCAATTCACTTCAGCATCAAACCCTGTGTGGGATTGTCTGGTGGATGGCAGACCAGGGACCCTTGAAGACAGTGGACATGATGGCCGCATGCTAACCATACCAGGTGCCCTGACTGCTTGGGGTCTTGGAGCTGATGGAAAACCAGGTGAACTCGCATTTGCTGGGCAAGATGTCACCAAGGACACCATGCTTCTAATAACACATCTGTCTTTTGTTGAGCTATATTGGAATGGGAAATCTAATACATGGGGACATGAGTTGACCTTCATTGGTTTAGCCCACAATGTTTTCGTACCTGCATGCCAATTCACTTCAGCATCAAACCCTGTGTGGGATTGTCTGGTGGATGGCAGACCAGGCACCCTTGAAGACTTCGGACATGATGGCAGCATGCAAACCATACCAGGTGCCCTGACTGCTTGGGGTCTTGGAGCAGATGGAAAACCAGGCATCCTTGCTTTTCCTGGACAAGATGGCACCAAGGACACCATGCTTCTAATAACACATCTGTCCTTTGTTGAGCTATATTGGGATGGACATTCTAACACATGTGGACATGAGTTGACCTTCATTGGTTCAGCCCACAATGTTTTCACAGCTGCATGCCAATTCACTTCAGCATCCAACTTTCTGTGGGATTGTCTGGTGGATGGCAGACCAGGCACCCTTGAAGACTGTGGACATGATGTCAGCATGTTAACCATATCAGGTGCCTTGACTGCTTGGGGTCTTGGAGCAGATGGAACACCAGGCATCCTTGCTTTTACTGGGCAAGATGGCACCAAGGACACCATGCTTCTAATAACACATCTGTCCTTTGTTGAGCTATATTGGGATGGACATTCTAATACATGAGGACATGAGTTGACCTTCATTGGTTTAGCCCAGATTGTTTTCAGAGCTGCATGCCAATTCAGTTCAGCATCAAACCCTGTGTGGGATTGTCTGGTGGATGGCAGACCAGGCACCCTTGAAAACTTTGGACATGATGGCAGCATGCGAACCATACCAGGTGCCTTGACTGCTTGGGGTCTTGGAGCAGATGGAAAACCAGGTGATCTTGCATTTCCTGGGCAAGATGGCACCAAGGGCACCATGCTCCTTATAACACATCTGTCCTTTGTTGAGCTATATTGGGATGGGCAATCTAATACATGTGGACATGAGTTGACCTTCATTGGTTTAGCCCACAATGTTTTCGTGCCTGCATGCCAATTCACTTCAGCATCAAACCCTGTGTGGGATTGTCTGGTGGATTGCAGACCAGGCACCCTTGAAAACTTTGGACATGATGGCAGCATGCGAACCATACCGGGTGCCCTGACTGCTTGGGGTCTTGGAGCAGATGGAAAACCAGGCATCCTTGCTTTTCCTGGGCAAGATGGTGCTAGGTAAGACATTCCTTTGATAATTATTTTATCCAAGATTGTTCTGTATTGAACCGGAAGAACCATAACAGATTCATAGGATTTCTTCCTACGTGGTTTAACCCAAAAAGGTTTAATACCTAATGGCCAATTTATTGCTGAGTGTAACTCAGTTTTGGATATTTTAGTGGATGGTACTCCTGGAATCCTAGCGACTTTTGGACAACATGGCAAAAGGTTCACCATGTTTGGAGTGTTGTCCAGTTTTGGCTTTGGTGATGATGGAAACCCGGGTACTGCTGATTTTCCTGGGCAACATGGTACAAGGAGCCACATATTTTTTACTAAATCCCTTCCAGAATCATCTGCCAGTCTATACTGTGCTGGTTCTAAACATATGGCTTGACAATGCTTACTTTTGAAAGGTTTGATCCATAAAGACTCCCTGGTAGGCCAAGCTTTTACTAAAATAAACTCTTCCACTAACTTGGTAGATGACATTCCAGGCACCATGGACACCTTTGGACAAGACGGCAAAAGATGTGTCATACTTGGTACCCTCTTCAGTTCTGGCCTTGGTGCAGATGGGAAACCAGGCACTCTTGCTTTCGCTGGGCAGATAGGAGCCAGATTAACCATGGGTCTTCCGATATCTCCACCTTCTTTTAATAATTTCATTCTTAGAGATAAAGGTTTAACTAAACTAGATGGGTCCTTTCTTTGTTTTACCCACAAAGGTTTCTTGGCTATTTTGTACCAGTGTGATATTTCCTGTTCTGCATTAACTGCCATGATTGATGGGAGGCCCATAACTTTAGAAACTTTGGGACAAGAGGGCACAAGGTTCACTATACTCGGAGGCCTGACAATTTCAGGTTGCGGTGCTGAAGGACAACCAGGTACCCTTGTAGCTCTAGGACAAGATGGCCTCATGTTCGACATGTTAACAGTTTTATCCAACAACCCGGGGGCTGCTGGGAAATGGTGTATCTTATATGCTGGGCTCTTAATTGGCTTTTCAAACAGTGAACAGGAGTGATCCATGAACCAGCCAGTGGACTCTGCAATTGATCTTGACGGAAGTCCGGTGACTCCTGAGGTTTTGGGACAAGTTGGTAAAATATTAACCATGCTTGGAGCCTTATCAGCGCGTAACTTTTTGGGGTCTCTTGGAACAGATGGAAAACCTGGGATTCTGGCTTTTTTTGGACAAGTTGGTACAAGAACCAACATAGTTTTTAACATTTCCATATCATGATAAAATTTGCCAAGGTCACGAAAATGAAGGATCTTTGGCTTTTTCTTAAAGGGTCTAAGGAAAACAATATCCACAGATGGCCACTTCAGTGCCAGTGCTTCATTTGAGGCCATTATGGTTGGTAATCCTGGAACTTGTGAGCATTTTGGGCAACTTGGTAGAATGTCGGTCATACTTGGCATTTGAGGTCCTGGATCCACTTTGGGTCTTGGTGCTGATGGAAACCCTGGTATTTGGCTTTCACTAGGGCAAGATGGGACCAGGGCAATCATATGTCTTCTTAATTCTTTGTCTTCGTATACTCTGCCTGGGGTGGCAAAAACCAGAGTATTTTCTCTTGGACTGGTTTGACACAATGGTTTCTTGCTTAAACACCACAAATTATCCCTCGACTGTATTACGTTCATTTGTTGCCAGGATGGAATACCAGGAACACTGGATACTCTAACACAAGTCGGAAGAAGGTCCAACATGTTTGGTTCCACTCCAATTCTTGGGCCATCGGCCATTGGCAAGTGTGTAGATGGCAATCCTGGAAGTTTGGCTTCTCTTGGACAGCACGGCGATAAGTATGCCATACCCCTTGCATCTGCATACTCTTCTTCATCTTTGGTTATTGTTTCTGGTACAGGGCCCTGAGAAACAGTGACTTTGGATACTTTTTTGGATGGTTTCTCCAACAGTACTTTCCTATCAAATTTCCCCTCTCCATCTTGGGCCTCATCTCTACTATGCATCATTGCGGAAGGCAACCCAGGAGACCGGGAGACTCTCGGGCAAGATGGCAGCAAAGTAACCATGGTATTTGGTCTAAGAGATAAGGATACCAGAGGAAAAAGTCAGAGACTTCAAGGACGATGCCACAGGGGTATAGCTTAAATTAATATTCGCATTACAAGCAAAGTTGCTTGTTTGGTAGCATTCAAGCGGAGTGCATGTGAAGTGCTGCCTTGTTTGAGGGAAGACCATTACCCAAAGGTAAACGTAGTAAACGGTACCTAAAGCGCTACTGTTCATGCTGTCATGGAAGTGCTCATGCTGCAGGTCTTAAAAATCAACAAAAGCCAAAGCGTCACAGCAGGCTTCCTTTTGATGCAAGCCAGACCAGATTTAGTGAATGAACAATGGATACAATTAGGCAGGGGAACACACACCAACCTTGAAGTGAATTAATGTGAACGTTAATGAGTTAAGTGTGTGGGCTAGGTCAAAAGGTGCCATGCCACACTTACCCCCATTCTGAGGGAGCCCTTTCAGGAGCCCCTACACTCTGGGACACATCTCTCTCAGCGGAGAGCGTTACTTTCTGCTCTTTCTTTTCCCTCCTTTTTTTCCGTTTTTTTCCTGTCTCTTTCTCTTCGCTCCAGTCTCTCTTATCCTTTCCCTCTAATAATGCACTAAGAGGCAACTGAGTGGGTAAGGCCTGAACTGCCTTCTCACTCTCCATGGCAACCATAGCACCCTGTCCAGACATGGACCTAGGTGGTGATGGATGTACTGGCTTATAAATTAACGGTTTTGGGGTCTCTTTCGACTCCTGTGAGGAGGCAGATATCGCCACTGGTGATAAGCTCAGAGGTGAGGCAGGGTTAGAGGTGGGATCAGGGGACACTTCTACTGGAGTTGTGTCAGGGCCATCACCTCGTGTTTTTGGCAGCTCAAAATAGGGGAATTCGGAGAGACTGGATCTTTTTGGACTAGATGGCAGCAAAGGTGTCATACTGTCCAGTCTGAAGGGGAAAGGCACAAGAATCAGAGACCGACAGTCACATGCGAATCCATCGAATCAATCAGGAATGGTTTTAAAACCGAGAACATAGGGTTGCCAAGCCACTCATGATAAGCGTATGCTTGCGGTGAGTACCAAAAGTAGAACAACCATCAACAGTTTATATCATCATATCAATCAAGATCTACTACACAGTTCATGCCTCATTTCCATAGATTCTTTTCCATAGCAATGTTTTTCTCTATGTCATACAACAATATGGTGGTAGAAGCTTGACACACAAAAGCACAACAGGATGTTTCTTATTTCTGTTTATGATGCACATTGTCGACAACAACATAGAACAACACAAAACAAACCATTGTAAGGCTCCATGAGCTTATTTCGACTACAGATACGGCACAAATGACTGGATCACTGCATAAATCTATTGATTAAAATGTCTAGTATACAAGAGCACTAGATTGTGAATGGTGCCTACAGAAGAGAAGAGGGTTCCCAGTTTGTGGTCAAAATGTCAAACCAAGTTCAAGTAAGTGTCAAACTAAAATAAACTGTCCACTGCAATTAAATCGCAATTTGTGGCCACAACACACAAACAATATAGAGCAACCACAGACAAATCACAAACATTTGTAAGGCTTTGCTGTCTGACATAAAGTCACATCAAGCCACATGATGTTAATTTTTCTGTCCACAACTCATCACACTGTCACTCACCCTTTTGCTGCCTTGACAACCTCCAATCCAAACACAGAATCTCCTTCCCGTTTTCTCTCATAGGCTTTTGACTCTGGCCGACCAAGGTTTGTTTGTTTTTCTTCCGCTTAATTAGAAACAAAAAACAACATATAGCAATGTCTAAGGATCATAAATCTTACAAACAGATTTAGTGTGTGTATGGTACGACCCTGACTCACAACATATAGTGTACACAGACACCAGAGATTACAAAAATAGACTGTTTTATTTCTAGATAACTGTTTAATAATAATAAAATAAATATAATAAATTGAAATCTAGGAGATGAATGTTAAAGCAAAGCACAACAGAGAGCATGGTTAGTAGCAGCCTCAAGAGCGTGGTGAGAACATAAATCCTTCCTCTGGAGACATGCTCCATGCTGTTTAGCCTCTTCTGGGGTGGACGATTAAGCCCATCCCCATCCAAAGAATTGCACTGGCACTGCAAGGGTTAGGTGGGGGTGAAGAAGGGCATAACAAAGGTGATTTCATATACTTGCTTTTTCAGCATTTGTACTCACTTGGACTTAGTGAACTAGAATGCTCCTCTTCTGTCAGTGTGCTCAGTTGCCTCTGGAACTCTATAATGAAATAATACAAATTATTTAAATAAATCAAGTCCTCCTCTTCTGCCACTCACACAGCTCTCCTCTGAGTGCAAATGTAACCTGGAGCTACATTACCATCCTCCAACCACCAGAGGGAGCATCTGTTCAAGCCACATCATTTTTTTTCTTCCAGTACCCCTTTTAAATACGATAGCGATTTCCAAGGGCATGAGTACCTGTCTGCGTGTCAAAGAGGGAAGCAGAGACAGGCCCGGGCTGCAAGGAGATGGGGGCCTGGGCCTGAAGAGGAGGACTAGAGATGGCAGGAGGTAGGGGAGAGAGCACGGCAGGAGTGGGAGAAAGCGGAGAGGAAACAGGCATGGGGACCAGGGTCTCCACCGCAACGGTGACCTGAGGTCTTCTGACATTTGGGCGCACAACAGTGGGCACCACCTGGTGCCTCCAACTGTGGACTGGGACTGCAGGGGAGTCTAAGGCAGACAAGGAAGAGAGAGAGAGAGAGAGAGAGAGAGAGAGAGAGAGAGAGAGAGAGAGAGAGAGAGAGAAAGAGAGAGAGGGAAAGGAAGAGGGAGAGACATGGACAGAGAGGGAGAAAAAAAAGTAGAATAGGTAGGACATGGGGGAAAAGTAAAAGGAAAGACAGGAATGACCGAATAGAGGATGTTTTTTTTTTTTTTGATTCACAGACCAACTGGTGAACTGATCACAGTGAGACAGTGAGGTCAAACAAGCATTTCCGCTGTGGAAATAGTTTGGGCCACAAGTCTCTCTGTTCTCTGTACCTGACGAGGAGACAACAGACACAGCAGGCAAGGCTGGGGCAGGACCAGGAACGGCACAGGAAGCACGGACATCGACGGAGACGACAGGAAGAGGGGCAGGACAGGGAATGGGAGACACACAGACATCGGGGGACAGAGGGGGAGAAGCTGAACTAGAGCCGGAGGCTGGGATTGAGTCAGCGGGAGTGAGAGAGGGGGCGTCTGAGAGAGGGGCAGCCTCAGGAGGAGAGGTCATGCTGGCAGGGACGTGAGCATGGACAAGGGGATCAAGCAATGACACAGCCGAGTAGGATGACAGTATCTGGATAGAGGGAAGGGGATCAGGAGAGTCAGAGAAGGGAGCTGGAGCAGGTACTGGGGATAGGGACAGGGAGAGAGAGTGGGCATTAGGAGGGGACGGGCTAAGGGGAGGAGGCAGCACAGAACAAAAGATCTCAGGAGGAGGAGAGATAGCAGAGAGAGGAGACTGCTCAGGGGGTGGAGTTAGAACAGGGGGAGGAGCCTGCACAGAGGCAGGGGACAGAACAGGGGGAGTGGCCTGTGCCAAGAGATCTGATTCAGTAGAGTAATCAGTAAAAACAGGGGGTGAAGCCTGAGCAACAGGAGAGGTTTCTACTGAGGGCGGTGGGGCATGGACAGTGGCTTGCACAGTGAAAGCAGACTGGACAACAGCAGAGGAGGGTAAACCAGGGATGGTTTGCATTGAGACAGAGGGTTGGACAAGGTGAGTGGTTTGCACAGATGAGGGAGGGGTCTGGACAGGGGGAGGCGACAGAGAGGGTGCAGGATTACAGAGTGTCTCCAGGCCCTGCACTGACTGCAGAGGGACGACCTCGGACGTGTCAGTGGTGGTGGTGGGACAGAGGACCGGAGGGGGGGCGAGGGGCGTGGTGTTTTTAGGCGACCGCCATTCATTCTGCCAGGATGCTGTGAGGATGAGGTGGTACGAGTGCAAGGATGAAGAGATGGATTTGAACGAATGATAATGGTACCAGAATCAGATGCAGTCAAATAGAGGAATAGAAACAGGGAACAGAGAAAGAGATAAGGGAAAGAGGGAAGTGAAAAGAAAAGACAGAGAGAGAGGGAGAGGGAGAGAGACATAGAGAAAGTTGGTGATAATTGATGAAAATGAGCGTTACATGTCAAAAGTGTTATTAATATGATATGGTGAAGAGAAGACAAGAGAAAAAGACAAGCCAAATTAATGAAAAGGTTTCTCAGTGAATGGCTGATCATTTCAGATTTACAATACTTACACGACATACCACTACCAACGATCAATGATCAAACAGTTCCTGTAATGACCATTGACAAGAATGCTCATAAGCTAAGTAAGACCAGCAGGCTCAGCGCATGAAGGGAGAACAACTGAGAAACTCACGACCACCTAATCTCAAGAGGGCAACTAACTCTGGCATGGATGCAGCCCTTATTTGGAACATATCCTGCAGATCTGACATGTTATGTGATTTAAAGCAATGGCTGAACCTAATAAAAGAGACTGAAGGTGAGAAAAGGGACATAAAGGCTCTTCTGTGGGATCTCCTTTACCTGCTGTGCATGGTTTGTAATTAGTATGATGAGACACTTTTGAGAAATTTTGATATCGTTGTCTTACAATGTGACACAAGGTTTGTGTTCTTTGATACAGTGTGATAAGTGCTACCGTTTCTCTACCACCCCTTCTGTGGTAAGAGAGGGGGTGTGGCCTCCTGTTATCTACCTGGTTCAGGTTCAGAGGGCAGGCTGGTAGGCCTAGTTAGGGCGGAGCCAGGCTCAGCCAATGAATCACGGTATGACTTTGAGTGACGGAGCGCAGGGATGGATGCCACAGCAGGAGGGGAGGTTTCAGGATGAGGAGGAGGAGAATGGACAGAGGAGCGAAGAGAGGGGAAACTGTGGGGTCTCCACGCACTCGAGCGGGCAGCAGAGTAGGTGACTAAATGAGAGATGGAAAGAGAGAGGGAGAGGGAGAGGGAGGGATGACCAGAAAAACATAAGGAAAGGCAGAGATAAAGAGAAAGAAAAATACATTGAAGAGAAAGAAAAAGAAAATGATGAAAAGAAAGAAAGAAAGATAGGGTTAAAAGAAAGAAAGAAACAAAGCTGAGGGGTGATGTTTTGACACCCTGCCTTCCAACAGACTCAGAGAAACATACAATAAAGAGTACTTTTCCCAGGGAACTGTACAATCAAACCATGATAGTCCACTTTGACTGCAGGACCACTGTAAAGTCTGTTATTACCGAGATAATTCCACACCTTAGAGCACCACAGGTGGCCAAAGTAAATAGTTACATAAAGGAGCCAGAGAATGGGACACACTATACACACACACAAGCTGTACCTGTTTGTGTGCCGTCGAGCGGCAGAGCAACTTGTGGGGGTGAAGAGGAGAGGGGTGAGGGGTGAGGAGGCGTGCTGGGCCCTGTAAAGGACATGGGTCTTGGTCTGGGGGGAGGGGGAGGCGGGATTGGGGCGGCCATTGCGGCCTCAGCATGGCTAGGGTCACCTGAAGCCCACTGGGGTCGCCGAGGGGCATAGGTTGGTGCTAAGCATCATTGGAACAGAAGAGAAATAAAGAGAAAGAAGAGCGAGGGAGGGAGAGTGAGAGACACACAGAGAAAGAGTCAGCAGAGAAAGGAGAGACAGGCAGGGGGAGACAGAGAAAGAGAGAGCAAGAGAGTTAAATTGAGCGAGAGCAAGACAAAGAGAGATATATAGAATAAAAAAGAGAAAAAGAAAGAGAGTAGCAGTGAACAAGCTTGAACAAACAGGACTCGGGATAGAAAAAAGAAATGAGCAAATACTCACTGCAGTCCATGTATTTAAAAAATGTAAAAAGTAATCTAAAATATAACACCAGAAATAAAGATAGTGAATGTCCTTAACTGAAATCTTATTAAACTAACAGATGGCATCTATTTCCTAACTGGACTGGACCAATGCCTAAAAGCTGCCTACTCAGTGTTGCTGTTCCAGCTCGCAACCATTTTTGTATGTCAACATAATCTAAAGTGCCACTTTAATATGAGATCACTTCCTTAGCAACCATACAGAGGCAGGAAACAGTCCCAAAAAAGACTTGCACTTAAACTCATGCTGTTTCCTTGACCGTAAATTCAGACCTCACTGCAGAGGCTCATTTGATAGCAACCACTGATTAAATCTTCATCTCTGTTACTTAAGACGTGGGGGTGGGGGATGGATTTCAGACTGTCTGACCTCTTTTGGGAAATATCCTCCAGAGAATAGAGGTTAGGGCTGTTTAGCATTAGTTGTGTTTATATGCACTGTGTTTATATCTTTCTGAACAGCAGGCGGCGCCCCAGCAGACTGTCACACTGCACGAGTTAACAGGAGCCTCGCTGCCTGGGGGGCGCTGCACCTGCTGTGGTGTAGGCCTCTGGGCCTGCTCTTTTCAGGGTAGAGCAGTAAGTCACAGATATTTGTAAGGTTAAATAACCTGTAGTTTATCATGTATAAACTTTTTACTTTTTTTTTTAACTAATTGGAATTGCATAGTTAAGCATTTCAATTTAGGGAAAACGGTCTGAAATGTAAAATGCATGATATTATAACTAAGTATTATATTTAAGAAAGCCCTGAAGTAGTGAAAACCTTTGCATTAAAAGTTCTAATGTAAATTAAGTCAAGTACATACCATACATGCCCTGACCAGGATGTGAGCTCACTCATCTATTTAATGGATCTATTTCTGACCAGCCGAGTGCTCCAATTTAATCAGCTGATTGCTCCTATATTGACATGCATAATCAGCAAACCGAGATTGCTATTCTATTGAATTACATATCATGACCCTGACCTGTTTCAGATAAATGCTAATCTCTGACCATAACATTGCCTGTTTCCTTGGATTTGTAACAACAACAACAACAACAAAAACTAAAAGCCCCACAATCCACTGCATGCCACAGTACCTGATCCAGCAGGTGGTCGGAAGATTTTAGGCAGAACCGGGGGGTGGGCCTTGATAAAGGCTGGCAGGGTGAAGGAGTAGTGCGATGGGCGCGCCTGCTGGGGGTCACTGCCAGCAGGGCGGGAGGCGGCGGGGTGAGGGGGCGGAGGAAAGAGGGGAGGAGCAGAGGGGGTGATGGGGAGAGGGAGGGGAGGAAGTGACTGGAGTGAGGGGTTAGGTTGCGTGACGGTGAAAGTGCTCTTCCTCTCCATCTCAGTGGGGGCTGGGAGTGAGGTGGAAGAGGTTGAGGAAGAAGAAGAAGAAGAGAGAGAGGAAGGCAAAGAAGGAGAAAAGTGGTGCGATAAAGACAGGAGCGATACTCAGATGGAGGACATAGAGGAAAAGTAAACAGAGGAGTAAGAAGAGGAGGAAGGAGAACAATAGGACAGAAACAGAAGAGGCGAAGGAAAGTGATAGAGGCAGAGAGAGTGTTTGGGATGGAAAAAGGAAAGAAAGCACGTGGTGAGAATGAGATGAGGAAATGAGAAAGAGAAATAAAAGGGGCAGAATAAAGAATGGAGAGTGATGGTGCTCAGATACTCATCTCACAAAAACACTCGGCTATTTAAAAGATCAAACCGTCAAAGTGAAGAACAAGCTGAGGCAATCCCCAACCCATAATGAATTCAAATGTCTTACCCCTTTAGAACAACTTAGATTCCTATGAATGTTTCTTCTCAAGCATTACGAGTATCTGATTAAATCTCGTTAAGGATTTCATGAATGACTGACATCATTTGAAATTCTGTCTATTAATATTCATTGGGTTTCATTAACATGACCTCAAACTGTGCTGAGCAGTTTCTGTGTAGTTTAATTGAGAGTCAAATTTAAATGTTAATTAACACACAGACCAAACATCAGTGACCAAAAGTAGAAAACTGCAGAGTATAGTTTTGACTCAGTATTGAGAAACCGTCCAGAATTAACATGAATATTGTCATTTCAAATGAACCGATGAAGGCTATTCAAAGAGCACAGGGCAGAAACGGTTGAAACACTGATATGTACGCTCGATTTCTCTAGTCAGCCTTCCCTTATCGTAACTCAGACATTAAAAGAAAAACACAATGAGAACATATTGAGACAAGTCCAAGTTCTACAGTGCATATAATACCCCTGCCATCCATCTATTCCTGGGGCTCTTTTCATACACCACTTCATCTCAGTGGCCCTTGAATTTGGGAAATGGAGGAGAGAGTATACTGGAGAGAGTGGAGGGAAGGAGGGGGTACGGGGTGTGTAAGAAGGTGGTGGGTATTTACCTGTGTGCGTTGGGCCTGGGTCTCGCACTCTTCTCGAAGGGGTATGGGGTGCTGAGGAGAGGAGAGGAGAGGAGAGGAGAGGGGGAGGAGAGGAGAGGAAAAGGAGGAAGCAAATTGGAACCAGTGGAAGACAAGGAAGGTTCAGAGTCAGAACCATGAGCTGAGGATGAATATTTACGTCATCATAACTATCATGCTTTGTGGGAGTTACCAGGACATTTCTGATGCCCCAGCTCCTTCTGAGACACCTCAGAGTCCACTGAACAATACTGTGCAACACTGGACCACTAGCAGAGATACGCCCCTTACAGTGCCTACCAACCATCATATGAAGCGGTTCACATGACAACAGTTTATAAATGATCAATGGCATGCAGAGGTTGTAAATGCATTTCAAACTATGTGAATGTATATTGTGAGTAAAATAGTGTTTTTGACATGTATGTGTTTGTTGATCTGTCCCTGTGGGGGACAGAAGGCAGGATGAGTCTATGTACTGAATGTGGATGCTCTCTTGTGAATGTGTGTGTGTGTGTATGTGTGCATGTGTGTGTGTATGTGCATGTGTGTGTGTGTGTGTGTGTGTGTGTGTGTGTGTGTGTAGTACACATATATTGTAACAGCCCCACCTGCCGTGGGACTGACGGTGGCCGATCCTGTGCTGGCTCTCCTGTCCTCCTCCTCATCACTGAAGTCATCGAGGTTACCGATGTCCGACTGCTTCAGGCTCATGAGGCTGGCCAGACTCTGCATGTCCTCATCCCTGCAGGGAGAAATCATTATAACTGACCGCAGACCAATTCAATTCAATTCAATTCAATTTTAATTATATAGCGCCATAACAATACAATTGCCTCTAGGCACTTTACAGAGCCCAGAGCCTGAACCTGGTTACTAAATACTAAAAGTCATGACAGGCAGGAACCATTTCCTGTGACTGTGGCTTAAAGACAAATGAAGCCATGCGAATGTAAGACTAATTGGACAGAAGACAACATATTCGGTGTCAATAGACGGTCCAAGACCTGCCCTCATTACCCATGTTTACCAAAAACAAATTGAACAATGAAAGCAGGCTTATTTTGGGTAGTTAAGTCTATAATCTATTTAGCTTGTTTGCTTTTGAGGTGACTGAGGTCTGTATCCACACAAACGATACCCATTATTAGTTTGTTTTCACGTAACTGATGATTAAAAATCTTTAAAAAAAACCTGATTCCTTTGTTTATTTATATACCTTGTGATGACATTATACCACATAATTGTTTGTTTTCATTCACAACTGAAGCCTAACTGTATGTTGGTGATACCCTTCATTAGTTTTTTTTTTTTGTAATGTAACTCTTTATTGATTGTGGTAAGATGTCTTACATGTGAGTCTACGGTTCAGTAAGTAAAGTGGTCAACATGCAATCTCTCCCCGACTCAAACTGTCCTTGAGCGGGGCACTGACGTCAAAAGCGCTCTTGACAGGCAGGTTTTGGACTATTTCATGGCTACTGCCACCATTAGTTGGTAAATGTGAAGTAACACTTGTGAAGTACTCTAGACTCTTCACAATGGCCTAGCACAGCATATGCTATATATTCACATATAGTATCTACAGTATGCTGCAGGAGTAACAAGCTCCATGCGGTGCAATCTTTGACATTCATTTTCATCGTGGGTAAACCTCTAGCTGGTGTGTTTGTATGATTCTGGAGTCTATATAAGATCATTTGCAGATCATTTGTCTCACTATTTTAACTACTTTTGTGACCAGCTGAGGTCTGTCGCCACTGAGTCTCCTTGGTTCCGTAACTGAACTGACCTTGGTTATGATAACTGTAACTGTATCCGCCATGTTTGTCCCGGGGCGTCTCAGTTTGTACTCACGTGGCTTTGCCCTCCTTGAGGAAGACGCAGGAGAGGGTGAGCTTTAGCGTGGCCTCCACCACCTTCACCGACAGGGGCTTCATCTTCAGCGAGAGCTCATACTGGGCGGGTGTGGCGCTGGCGTACCTCCTCATGTTCACGTCGACAGAGGCCAGCACCTTCCTGTGGCCTTTAGTCTCCTGGGAGAAGGGTGGGGAAGTGTGGTAGTTTGTAGTTATGAGTCTTCAGTAGGCATTTCATTTGTAATATACTGTGTCATGTACATGTCCACTGCCATTACACATTTCAGAGATGCTCCTGAGCAGCCAGAATGCCCCCTCATAAAGTAGGCATGTAGCTTAATTCAGTGTGTGTTCAGTTAAAAGTCACCTGTCTACAGGCACTCCATAAAACATTCCTTGCTTTAGCATGCCTCAAGAAAGAGCAAAGCTGTGGCTTTGATTTTCAGTCAGCATATAGGCGCCAGCTAACGCCCATGCCATAACATTCACTTTATTTATTTATTTTAGTGAGATACTGTGAGTGGTCTCTGGCCACTCATAATCTTTGTGGGGGAGAGAGGGTTACTGAGTATGTGTGGGTTTAAAAGACAGTGGAGCGAGGAGAGAGGTTCTCTAACACAGAGAAGAGCAGAGGAGACTTACATTTTCAATGATAAACGTCCAGTCCTTGTCTTCAAACTCATCTGCATTTGGGTCCTGAAACAGGTGTATGTTTGTTTGAATGAAATGTAACCTTGAATGTGTGTGTGTGTGTGTGTGTGTGTGTGTGTGTGTGTGTGTGTGTGTGTGTGTGTGTGTGTGTGTGTGTGTGTGTGTGTGTGTGTGAATAATGTCTTTAACCCCAAAATTTGTGGTTCACCCATTCATTAGCACTAAGTTTTTTTTAATTTATTTATTTTATTTTATTTCATTTCATAATTTTTTTTATTTATTTTTACATTACATTTCAGTTCTGTTTATATACCCAAAGCCCTACCTTGAAGAGCGTGACGGTGATATCCACGCTTTCCGGTGCCTGCCAAACTACCATCCCCCGGTAGGGGTTCTTGATTCCAGGCTGCCAGCCATGCAACTGGAAGGGGAAAAGGAGGAGAGGAGGGAGGAGGGACAGCCCGGGACAGAGATATATTAAACCCTTTAATCTAGTTTACAGGGACAGAGTGTGACAACACTTTATTTCAGGATCTAGTCACAGGGGTTTCGGATGTCATATCCCACTGTGACACACCATTGTGTTAGTGTTTAATTCAGCATGATAAATGTGTCTGTGTTGGCTGCCATGATAACTATGTTTGCTTTGTTAGGCAAGAGTGAGTTATGATCTCATCTTTAAGGTGGAAGGTGTAACATATACTGTAGCACAGGGCAATGCGGGCTGAAGGTAACAGGATTAACCCAATGCTTATTCAGTTTCAACGTAGCAGGAATACAACATTATCACCTGAAATGCATCAAAAAAGCAATCAATCGTAGAGAATGGAACATACATATGCAGATCATTATACTAGATGCAATTTGAAAGCATCCGGAATTAAGGAAAGTTTGTGCCAGTGTCTATCATTCCAGTACGCGCTCGCTACCTTAATGTAATTTAAGAAAAAGAAACCTTAAGAAATAATGGCTGTTACTCTTGCAGTCAGGTCTATTCAGACTTTGACCCAGTAAACTCAACACCATTGGGTGGAAGAGGGACCTTTTCAGCAGTCTGAAGTGATTTGACACTTGAACAAACACAAGCACCACTCCACACTCACTTCTGGCTGCTTGATAACAAACTCTATGGCTGAACACTACGCTAATGCTTTCTTTTGTTTTCATTTTAAACCAGAGAGGAGTCTCCAGACCTGGGCAACTAAATCTTGTTAAGAAATGCCTTCTAAGGTAACAGGCCTTAAATCTACGGGGCAAAATAGATCATGCTCTAAACTAATGGTAAGTAACTTACTCTTAAAGCAGTTCTGTTAAAGCTGTTATAGCAGTTCTGAACATGCTAGTCACACGCATGTAATCATGAATGGGATGGGGTTACGAGAGCTGCATCACAAGAAACTGAAACTGGAGATGTATTGCATCTTCACCCTACCTTTGTGCAAATGCGTCGGTTTCTTCTGGTCCAAACCACCCTCAGTTTGTCTGGTTGCCTGCAATGACATCAGATGGAAAAATTATGAAAGACACCCAAGGACATCAGTAGCCCATTTTCATAAACAGGCACCAATATGAACGAATTACACTATAATATGAGACACATCAGGGGGAGAGATTATCACTGTGGGACGTGAAGTCAACACTTTAATAGAGCCGGGGAGCTAAACTAAACTTTCCTTCAGTCTGTAATGTATTGGACGGAGTGTCAACAGGTTCAATGCTCTACCTTTGACCTTTGCAAAACTGTATGGATGTTTAATGTTCCAAAACTCTTGACTGGAATTTTTTCCCCCTTACTTGTGACAGGCTGCACGCCTAATACCTCTGCAATGACATCAGAGCAGTACCCGAGGGCCGCCTAGAGACATCAACGCAGCGTTACAACATTCCTCCTCCTATTCCTCCTCCTCAGGAAAAAAACAAACCAAATGATGTTTCACCGATGACACTGACTTAAGCCACTAGCATTGACAGGCATGTGGATTACAGCTGGAGGATCAGCCCTATGTGTGTGTGTGTGTGTGTGTGTGTGTGTGTGTGTGTGTGTGTGTGTGTGTGTGTGTGTGTGTGTGTGTGTGTGTGTGTGTGTGTGTGTGTGTGTGCGCGTGTGCTTGTGTGTGTGTGTGCGTGTGCCTGTGCCTGTGCGTGTGCGTGTGCGCTCGTTTTGGCTTTTAGGTTACTAGACTGACCCACATAGAGCAGGAGTCAGGAGGATTGCCACTCCTCACATGAGGACACCGGCCAGGGCAAGAGAGAGAGAGAGAGAGAGAGAGAGAGAGAGAGAGAGAGAGAGAGAGAGAGAGAGAGAGAGAGAGGAGGGAGAGAGAGAGGAGGGAGTGATCCCTTTATGAAGTCCAGCTCCCTTTATGGGGGTCCACACAACCAAACCCCTCTCTGTCACTTTTACAAAGTAAAAAAAAGTGTATAAGTATGAAGTTGTTTGGGTCAAAAAAGTCATCATTTCATGAAGAAAAATGTGAAATAATATCAGGGACTCCTGACCAGACTCTTAGTTAGGATTTACAGAACACTGTACTTCTCGCTGTCTTTAAGCAGCAAGTCCCTACAAGCTACTAAATGGATTAACACTTCCTGATTAAGGATTTGTTACAGGCGATGCCGGGCAACACGTACAGACAAAAGGAACACACTCGCAAAAATACAAACAGACAAACCCTAAACACACACACACACACACACACACACACACAAACACACACACACACACACACACACACACACACACACACACACACACACACACACACACACACACACACACTACTGTCCAAATCATCACCCATTCTCAGAGGTACAACAGAAGCATACACAGTAAACACACAGGTACAACCAAATGCATGCAAACATACACATAGCTACAGACCCAGAATGAAACCACTCTGAAACAAATGTTCCACGAGACTCAGACTTCATTTAAAACTGCCATTAAAATGCCTCTCCTATCCAGATTGTATCTAGATATGATTTGAACCTGATCACATTTACACCTGGTATTAATATGTGTCTCCAGTGTCCACACTGAGATCCGATCGCTGTGTCCAGCTCACACCACATTCTTCTTTCATTTGTGTGTGTCCAAAAAAACAACAACAACAAAAATATAGATGAAGAAAATAGAAGAAAGAAAAATATGGTAGCCATCTGTCAGGCTGTGTATATGTGTTTGCCTGCTCTTTCAAAGCGGGGGAAGAAGCCATCTTCGACAACTGGAGGGACGAAAGAGAATGCTGATTCATGCAGCTGCTTTTGTTGCAGTTGTTGTATGTGGATTGGCAACTGTTAAATGACAAGTTTCATGTGGTCACGACTCACGATGCATACTTGACCACCCCTGGAGTCGGTTTGGCCGATCGGATCACAATTCGTCCTCAATGCATCTTGGGTGCATTAACACCTGTACTTTCATGTGGTCAAGCACTATCCGATTTCAATCCGACCAGCCGAAAGGCATTCTGACGGCAGGTGTGAAGTAGGTATCAGTGAGATGGGAGGGAGGATAGGCTGCGCTGCCGGGCCTGTGATGTGGGTCTTGTGCCGTATGTGGGGGATCAGGCGTGAATGAAAGGGAATCAGACCACAGCAGAAGCTGCAGGGAGAGCATTTCTTTGAGCCTCTTTCTGAATGAGTGTGTGACGATCGCTCTCCTCATGTCTGATTTTATCTCTTTCTTTCTCTGCATCTTTATATTCATCTCTATACCTCTACTATCTCGGTTTGGTTCTCTGGTTCTCAACCGCCGCCTGTACTTCCCTTTGACTAGTTGATGGGCTACCCGTCTCTCAGTTTGGCCCCCATCCCCCACCCCCAGTGGACTCCTTTAGGCTTATTACACAGCGTTTTCCAGACGGGAATATTGCACCTTCATTCCGCCTCCATACCGCTCACACAGAACAGCGAGAGGGGTCATTGTTGTTCCGCCTCTGGGTCGGCAGCGGCGGTAAAGAGAAACCACGTCTGTGTGAAAGAGACAGCCGGCATGCCGGGACAGGGGTGTGACACAGCCTAGCAGCTTACCAAAATGACGCAAGACCACGTTGTCAGATCACCGAAAAATTCCGACATAATAAGCATTAACATGTTGTACAACTTTGAGTCTGAATATTGCTATAAATGTGCACAGCTTGCAAAAGAGACTGCCAGCAAAAAGTTTGCCCATCATTGTTTTTGAAAGTGACAGGTAGGCTACTTTATTTTTGAACGCGTGTTTTATGCCACTTTCCAGACAACTCCGGCCTTATTTGTCACACCAGACCCTAAACGCCACGCCTCTGGATCTGGAGTGCCGACATTCTTTGTAAAAGGACACGCTGGGGTAACATTATGTCACCTCTGTTTAGGTCAGTATAAACAAGCAAAGACGAAATAATGAGGGTCCTATTCACGGCATTATTGTGGGATCTCTGTATAAAAATTACTTTTGTTTCTCTCTACAGTAGTAGTGTACCGTTAAGCGTGCGTCTAAGTGTGTGTGTGTGTTTTGTGTGTGTGTGTGAGAGAGAGAAAAAGTGAGTGTGCCTATGTTTGTGTGAAGGAGAGACAGAGAAAGTGTGTATGTGTGTGTGTGTGTGTGTGTGTGTGTTTGTGTGTGTGTGTGCACATGTGAATAACTGTGTCAGCAAAAGGTATGAAAGCTATCAGCAGAGACTTGTTCTCTTTTCCTTCCTCTCGTGTCTGCAGCTTGCAGGTCTCCAGTGAAGGGTGTGGTGCTACCTGTTGTAGGCTCACTGCTGAAAGATATCTGGTTGACTCAGAGGCGTCTATGATTCTCTCTCAACTCAGTTCAAAAAACACAAACCAGAAATATTGTATGATTCTATAATCATTATCTAATTACCCCTTTATAACAAATATCCTCTTTAACCTTAAAGAAAACCTCTGAAATCCTAAACATTATTAAGACATAATTAATAATTGACACACTAGCCTCCCTCTGAACTCTTTTTCTGGCAAACCTTGTGATGCAAACAACACACGCCTTTGTGCACACCATTTATAAACTTGTATCTGTCTTTAAAAAAATCTCTTTGCAAACTTTTTGCAACAATTACAATAATTTGCAACTTTTTGAAGCAGGTTTTTTTTCAGACAACTAGTGCAGGTATTCATTTTCAACTTCATTTTCATGATACATAGGACAGATAAATACACCTGATGTTTCAACTAGCCGCCTAGGCTATGCACTATGCAGTTCTGTGGTCCTGATCAGACCACTCCACAAAAATGTAAATGATGAATGAATGAAATGTAAATGTGAAAATTTGCTGTTGTTGGAGTTTGTAAGGAATCTCCATGCCAATAAAGTAGTTAGACAGCTAGCTTTTTTTTACCAAAACCCCCTTATTCCTGCTTCAAACAACACTTTGCCTAATACAATAGTCACCATGAAATCCATAATTTCATTTCGTTTAGTTGTCCACTTGATGTGTGTTTTCACATTATATATAATATGAAAGTATTCAGTTACATATAGCAAGTGACTGCCTGTGGGATCGTATTACTGTAGGCTAAAGGTAAGGAGGTTACTGGTAAAGATGTCTGTGTTAAGACTGGCCTATAATGTGACCAGAGGGTCTCTCTTACTCAGGTTGCAGGTCACTTATAGCAGCTGTGTGGATCGGAGGGGAAGGGAATGCGACTGGCTGACTGCGAGAGCAAGTGTTAGAGCGTGTCATTGAGCGAGGGATTGAGCGAGCGATTGACAGTGAGGAGGACAGAAATACACTTGGCAAGCGGCCAACTGAAGTTGCTGCTTGGAAGTTGTAATGATCACAGGTGAGAGACCCAAGTGCGGAGTGTTCTTAAAAGTTTACTTCAACGAGAATCAGAGGGTAATCCAACCAGGGTAGACCAGGATCACAAAACACAGTCGAACATGCCCAGGCAAATAAACAGGTAGACTTCACCAGTAAACCACAAATCACAAAACAGCGTCAGAAACAAGGCACAGTCATACAACCCAACACGGTAACACCCGTAGAGTTAACACATAAACAATACCTCACACAGTGAGGCCGAGCTCACAAGTTTCTTTAAAAGACTGAATTGACAAACAGTTGGTGTTGGTGCTCAGGTTACACACGACAGAACGCGGGTGTGGGCGTGGCTGACGTGATAGACATGGCCGACAGGGTTGAGAGACTGCAGACTGAGTGTCACTGTAGCGACTCTCAGGACTGGGCTAGAGGAAGGAGCAAAGACTGAGCAAGGGGTTAAATCTAATAATGAGGCGTGACAGAGCATTTATATTTGATCTGCTTCAATGCAGCCACTGCGACCAAAGTGGAAAGGAAGCATGCGATCTTTAGAAAGAAGCCAAATATGGCTGAGTATGCATGTGACACAGCACAAAGCTCCAACCAAGCAGGACAGCTCCATCTTGGAATGACTCAAACTCAAAAATATGTCTGTTGATGATGAGCTTGAATTTAAGAGTTAATACTTATACAAATCCGAAGGACTTGATAAAACACACACTAGGTCTATCCTTGAAGTGAAAATAATTTTGTTAAAAATGTTTGCTTAATGATTTGCTGTCAAAGTAAAATGTAAATATCACCAAGCAGGCTGAAATATGTACAACACTCAAGACAGCCAAACCCATTGCATCACAGTCCCGTCCCACCCTTGGAAAAACCCCTTAGTCATTCATCCATGCAGCACATCACAGAAATGTCTGGACAGCTGAACTCGCCTCAAATGACCGCATGGTCTGGTCAGCCAAATGACCATGGAGCCAATTCAACAGAGGTGACCACCCCACTGTCCTTCACATAACCACACACACTTACTAGCCACCATGCCAGGACCACTCAGTCTAAACCTAAAGACCACTGCAAAAGGTCAGATTGTGATCACTTCCAAGAAACAAGGTAGGATGGGTGGACTGACTGGTCCTGAGTACGTGCGACTGCACACACTGAACTAAGTGTACAGTGTGTTTCTCCGACCTACAACATATCCCTACACACGGTTCTACACAAAACTCACTTCATTACCGTTCATAAAGTTAAAACACGGCATATCTTAATATTTCTGTGGGTTTCTTATTTTAATTTCCACTGCATACACTTCTGGCTGATCTGTCTATCGCAAATGGCCCAGGCCAGCTATTCCACATTTCACACATTCCTACAGGCAGCTAACATAAACCAGTGCGCCCAAAACATTCTGCCTTGGAGCTTTTCCTTATGTAACGCTCATTGGCAGAGGCCGCTATCATTAGCACATCTATTTGTCGTGGCAGTCACCAGTCAAGACAAGCTCCCTACTCCCTACTCCCTCTTCACTGGGAACCTCTGTGCGGTTATAACACACGGTGCACAATTACAACACAACCCACAGGTACATGGTGTTCCGTGAACACACGCTACATCACTGTACTGTGGCGGAGGTTACAAACATGGGGTACGGGACTGTAAAATGCTTGGGAACCACTGCCTTACGCCACTGACTAGGGCCCGTCATGATAGCCTGCACCTGGGCCCGTCGTAACTACGTTACGTCACTGCTGATATCGGTCAGTGGTTTGTTGTTGTCACATGTCTCCCCTTGTGAGAGATACAGATACCTGTAAGACACATCTCAAGCAAATATATATATTGACTTATGCAAAATGTTAACGATTACCACAGAGTTTACGCATGTAATCCCCATTGCATGTGTGGGCCCTTAACTGAGCTGTATAAATATGACAAATTCAGCATTGTATGCGGTTCTGATTAAATTACAGATTAACCTACAGATTCAACATCTGCAACAGACATGCAGCCTCAGCCCAAGGCCAGGGATAACACATTAAATGAGTCCTATTGCACTATCCAGCTAAGGCATAACACACTGAATCTCATCAATACAAGTGTTCCTTGGAATCTACGCCAGCGATCTCCACATCTCTAGCAACAGCTCTGCAACAGCAACGGATTCCAACACATTTGAAAATAAATCAGATTTAGACTATGATGCTGCATAATAAGCTCCAGTAAGAAACCCCCAGAGATGGGTGTGTAGGCAGGGGAGGAGTGGGTGGTGCTGCTGTGAAGCTCTGGGACTGGAGGGGGTGGGGTTGGCCATAAGCTAGCGTGAATAACGCTAATGGAATTGGAGGTGACTCTCACTACACTGTGTCTGCCAGGGGACGGAGGGGGTTCACAGCACAGACGTCTGTAGGAGGAAAGCGTAGCAGTGTTTATAGTTGCCTACACACTGTGTGAGCGGGGGAGCATATGGGACTGTATGCATGGTACACTCACAGAGTTACACAGTTGTGCCGGAAGCATGCTGTTACCAGAGCGTGGATTAACAAGTAACCCTTTGTTAGTGTGTGTGTGTGTGTTTGTGTGTGAGAGAGAGAGAGAGAGAGAGAGAGAGAGAGAGAGAGAGAGAAAGAGAGCGAGAGAGAGACCAAGAGAATGAGTATCTCCATGTTTCTATGCATCTATGTGTAGGCAAATTAGCACTAAGCTAGCTAGCTGCACCGCAATGTGACTGTATAATTTGTGTGTATGTGAGTATGCAATGTGTGAGTGTGTGTGTGAGAGAGAGAGAGAGAGAGAAAGAGAGATAGAGAGAGAGAGAGACAGAGAGAGAGAGAGAGAGAGAGAGCAAGAGAGAGCAAGTCTATCCATATATTTGTGCATCTATGTGAAAGCAAGTTAGTGGTCCATAGCTGTGCCTCGGTGTGCCTACAATTTGTGTGAGTGACTAAGTGCATGACTACATGTGTGTGTGCCTGCTGCGTGTGTGGAGCGAACAGCAACTAGTGGTATGCCCACATATGCATGTGCAGAGGCATGTGTGTGTTTATGTGTGTGTGTGTGTGTGTGTGTGTGTGTGTGTGTGTGTGTGTGTGTGTGTGTGTGTGTGTGTGTGTGTGTATCCACGTGTCTCTACATCTCAGTAACACATCAGTCCACTTGACTGCACCTCACAGTGAATCAGCAGCAGCTGCCGTACACAACAGCCCATGTTCTTCAGCCATCAGATCAGATCGGCTCCCACATCCAATCACCAGTCAGACGTGGCTGTGGCGTCTCCCATCAAAACAACCGCTACTCTGACCAATTCATATTAAATCAAGCTGTCTCTTAATATCTGCCATCCTGGCAAATCATCCAGATCAAACGTTTCAGTTCATAAATTGTTGGTAGTTGATGGATGGATGGTTGGTCAAGTGGTCAGACAACATCTGCCCGCATGGTGTCAGCAAGACGAGATCACAATAAGACTATGTATGAATAAATCTACCAGTGTGGAGAAAGCCCTAAGCCAAAGGTGGTCACAACATGCTATTCTGTCTAGGATAAAAAGGGATAGCACAGCTGCTACAAAATGCCATTTGAACATGACACCTATATCAGCAAAATAGTTTTGGTGTCAAGAATGTTCACAAAAGTTCATAGACATCAACAGGAGATCAACCGACAGTTTGGTAGCTCGTATGCTACTGTAGCTGATGCTGTCTAATTCGATATGATGCCACTTCCTTGTGACGATGATTTGGGCATATTGAAGGCAAGCGATAGTAAGTGTAGGCTGTTTGGATAAATGTGTTGGAGGCTTAATAAGATACCTTTCCAGAGATATTACAAATTACAATAGTAAAGCTATGATGGTATCCAACCTTATTTGTTGCCGGAGTGGGTTGCCTTCCAATTGAGCACGCAACACACCATGTATAAGCGTACACAATAAGCTACTCACACCACTCCGTATCCAGGACATCTACGTAATTGGTAAACTTCACACAAATAATGTCATCACGGCAAGAAATACATTGTTGTTTTTCATGTGGTCTAATTAAATGTCATAGTTCTGGACGTGAGGGTTATATTCTCTCAGATATCACCTACCATTTATTCGTGCATTCTACCGTCAGGTCCTGGAAAGTCGCAGCAAACTGAAACTTCGAAGCCCTCTTGCCTACGCGCTGGAGTCTCTTCCATACTGAAGTCATGACTGCCGTTGATATAGCATTGATATTCACGGAGACCCGGTGGAAGACATGAGCGAAGTCAGTTTAGCCTTGAACACCCAGTCCCTTGCTGTCCTCTCTTCCAGAACTAAGATTCCACTAGCAACAGCGGCGCTACAGTTCGTCGTGCGCAGTTGACATGCACCGAATGTCAAGCAGTACAAAACAGAAGCACGCTGCAGCGTGTCTGAGGAGGCGTTCACAGACAAACTTACTTGTCGACACACACCCAAAAAATAGCTGTATCAGTAGATGGTGTTGCCTATTTCATATTAGACCTATTACATACACTGTGAATTTTTACATGTAATTTCATAACTGCATCCGTATGATATACGTGACCTATAATAGCCTACTCGTAGAGCATAACATAGTCGAACTATTTCATGGAATACGCCTATTGTCTTGTGATAACTGATTATGAAACAGGTATCACAATATGCCCTTATGCTTCTTCAACATGAAGTTGTTAGTTGGGAAAGCCATTTGTCAGCATTAGTGCGTCTAAAAATATAGTTAAGGAATAGCGCAGGCCCGTCAGGTTGGCATGAAAAGCACATGAAAAAAATACTTGTGCTGATTGTGTGATTGCTTTTGCTTTCGAAAAACTCAGTCCTGCGCGACATAATAAACAGGGTCAGTTTTCTTCCAGCGCAGTATACCCAGTAGGCAGGCGTACCGTCTCTAGACATCGGCAGCTGTGTAGCTAGAAAACAACCTAACATTTACTGGCAACCAAATGTTTTCCTCACAGATTGTCATCAGTCAATTTAGTCAAGCCTTAGTTAGCCCTTATAACAATTCTGGCCAAGTTCCTATATGGTTCCAAATGTTTAAACAAGCTCTGTCACCGGTTGTACCAGTAGGCTACCATCTTCAGTTTTAGGGGTTGTAAAAGTGATTAATAAGCAGCCTACTGTTCATAGTGGTTATTGATTTGTTGTCAGGTTCTGGTTTGTTACCACAGCCATGCCTTGCCAGTGGGACCTACAGAAGCATATTGGGGCTCATTCTCTGTAAGCTTTAATGTGCCTCTTGCACCTTGCTTTTGTCAGTAGCAACTTGTTAGCCCACTATGGAACACCAACAAGCAAGGGAGAAGTAGGCCTAACAAGTAGGCTAGAGAAGAGAGACAGCAAACTCACTTGGGAGTCCCAGTATATTTTTGGCCGCATTATTTTCCCCAAGGAAACCACAGTGCTGGATCATTTCAGGGGCTTACAAAATAACCGTCAACATCCGATATTAATCAAAATGGGTTCTATTTCTTCTTTAGATATGTTTTACTGGAAATAGGTTACGCATAAACAAGCACCGTGCTGAACAACAAGTTATTGTTGTAAAGTTGACATGATTTGTGGTGTAAAGTGCGTTCAGTTGATTTGGGCAGCTGAACATTGCTCTGGATCATAGAATGACCAATCATCAGAGAGGCTTTCAGGGTAGGAGACAGTCGTCTTCAAAGCACAACTGTTATAATGATGGAATTATGTGGTGATGTTAAAATGTTTATGAGCCTGGCTAGGCCCATGCTGGAGCAGGTTGTCTCCCTAGACAGTTGCCAAGAACATGAAGGAAGTCAGAGACAAAGAGGGAGACATATTTGGAGAAAGAGGCAGAGAAATAGTGAAAGACAATGAGACCCCAAGAATGTGACCTCACCACCATATCCCTGGAGAGCCGGGGCAGCTGGGGGATCATCTGGAGGCTCCATTTCCCCCGTTCTCAACGGCCTACTTCCTGTGAGTTACCAGCAGATTGATGGCTTGACTTCCTGTTTTCCAGTCGCAGAGAAGCAAATCCTTGCCCCCAGTGCCACCTGGGAAGGCAGACCATGCCAGCGTGGACGTGATGTTTCAACAGCTGGCACTGAGAGGCCGTCTGGCCTCACCTACTGAAATCATGAAGCGAATGAGGATTTCCACACGGAGAAGAAAAAAAAAATTACACTAAACAGTGCCAGATGACAGACTGATGTAAAGCTGTTTGATCAGCTGTTCTACAATCATAACAAATGTATGATTGAATGTTAAAAAGGATCCTCACAGATCCTAACGAAACAGTCTCAGAAATTAGATATCAGAGGGTAGAAATAATCATTAGCGTATTACTAGTTTAAATATCCCCCTTGATTTATGCAAAAGAGGTTTGGATAGGCAACAGTCTCAAAGTACAAAAGCTAAGCAAAATGTCCTTTGAGGGATAATGATCCATGTCCACCTGTGTGATCTCAACATATAGTTTAGAGGATGTTTTGAATCCAAACAGTAAGACAGTCTATAAAAGAATTAGGACTTCTACAAGATATAAATTCCAACCTTAGACATCCTTTAAGTTAACTTTACAAAATTAACTTAAACACAGTGACCTTCAACGTAATATTTCGCATGGACAATGTTTTGTTCCTTAAACAGTTATTTCACCAAAACCACATGAGTGGTTAGCAGAAAAGAAAGCTTCTGATTGCCTTGAAATGTCCCTCTTTTTAGGAGTGGAAAAATACATTGTGGCGACACAACTGGAGACCAGTGCCATGCTTTGAGTGACCTTGATAAATTTAGACATGCAGCGCCACACACCTGTCAACTGTCTGTCAGACTGAAAGGGAGCATGGCTGCATGACACTGCAGACACACAAGGGGAAATGTTAACAAGGTTACTAGAAAGCTCAACACTCATAATGTATACTCTTTTTAAATTCATTTTCACTATAATGAATTGTGTCTAAGCTATGTATACAACTGTGGGCAGACTGTCAAGGTCAATGTGAGTGCAGTAATTTAAGTTTATATTATGTTTACTGATCATGTTGCCTATTTTTTCAGACCCAGAAGTAGCTTAATCATGCCTGCTTAGTACTGAATACTCATACTGAATATAGCAAGTGTGGAAGGCAACATGATACATGTCCCACAATACAGTGCGTTGGGTCATGTGACCAGAATGGGGAAACTCCCGTGTGCCAGGAAAATGAGAGAGCGCCTTTGATGCGCTGGACAGCTTCCTCGTGATGCCACAGCTGCTGCTAGGGGAGGCCAGGACTGCTCATCAGGCTTCAGCAATTGAGTTGACCCAAATTACCTGAATGTTTATTTGTTATGACATAATAAACAACAAAACCAACAATCGAACATAACTGTTATTGCAACACTGACAATATATTCCTCTGCTGAACAAGATCTACCCACCTTTGAGTCTGCTACAAAAAAATATTTAAATTTTGTTGAGAATTGTTGAGTACTTGGATATCTGGCCCCTGTTTGTCACCATGGTAGTTTTATTTAGACCACTGTGTATAGCCATCACTCATAAACATCCCTTGATAGGTCTGTGAGCATGTGAGCTCTCAGGCCGAGTCACAGGCAAAACAGAGGCAGAAGGCTTTGGGATAAGACGGGGGGAGACAGGTGACTGCCAGTGTGTGCCACTCTTGTTTCAACACCTGAAAAGCGTGTCCTAAAAACGACAAGTGGTGACCTGGAGGGGGTCTGAAGAGAGGGCATGAGCTACTTATGCTGTCCACAGTGATTTCAGAACGCGGTGAGGGGGCTTATCTTCCTATATGAAAGGAACATTGTGAAGGTGAACAATTGCTCTGTTCCCTAGTGGTGCGGTTGACAAGGATCATGATGACTATTTGGATTCAGCGTGGGAAGGTCACGTTTTAATGACGACACAAGCTTGCACACAAACGTAGTGGTTCACCCACGTCTCCTAAAAGTACAACATGCAGTACATGCAGTATGAGAACAAACTTGTTCTGTCATTTCATGACAATGCTGATGTCGACAATGACCCTTGCATTTAAATGTCTCATCACCAAAGCTGTAAAATGCTTCTCTCAGGAGAGTTCAGTCTCTTATGTGGTATATGTAGCCTTTAGCATTTAGAGCCCTGTATAGGCATCAAGCAAACATAATTCTAAGGGGTGAATTAGTAAAAAGAGCATTATTACTTAATAAAACTTGCTTCAGTATGATTAAATGCCGTTCTGTCTCCATTTAAAAGACCACAATTAAGGTTGCCATGGCACCCTCTGTTTTACAAGCAAGCCATTGAATCCTCCATTCATTCATACACACTTGAGCATTCAGGAGCCTGTTCCGACACCCTTGAAAGAAAATCACAGTGCTTTTAATGAGTCTATAAGCCAATCAAAACACACACAGACCAGACCGGCCAGGCCCAAACCTCTGCGTGACCTAAAGAGTCTGGATGACCTAATAAGAGCAGATGAAATGGGGTGTTTATGTTTGCTTTAGGTGACAGGCAGGATGCCGGGGAGTTCAGCACTCGCCACATAGTCATCATGCCGGGCATAACACTGCACTCAGACAAAGAGACCAGCCACGCTGAGAAACACCACAGAGAGCCACAGTGTCAGTTTTGGAAACACCATCACATGCAAACATGGTTTACATGGACACCACAAAAATGAGGTATGTAAATTATCCAGCCAACATGATCAAATAATTTTCAACTGATTTATTTGATTTTAAAATATTTAGTTATCGTTTCACTTATTTTTTTTACTTACTCTGACTCAACCGCAGTAGAAAACTGTACAGCAGATTTTAAGTCCTTTCTCTAACATGACAATGTTCTTATCAGGAGAGTATGCACTGCCCCCTAGTGGTATGACCTGCCAAATGCCTGCAAGATGAGCAGAGGTACTCTAAAACTGTTATAAGACCAACACATTGGTTAAGTTGATTCATGGTCTGGTCTATGGACTCGGTAAGTAGCATACGGACCAGGTAGGTTTAATTCTCATCAAATCTACCTCGAAAATAAAATTAATCAAATATTAAAATATTATATAAAAGACAAGTATTATTAACACAGTAATCTTACACAGAAACACTGTTGATATCAGTGGCAGGGATTGCGGATAGCCACTAAAGAAACATAGACAGTAATATGAAAGTCTTAACATAACAGAAAAGGGTTTCTAGTGATTAGAAGACATAAATGTCAAGAACTGCATACAGGAAATGGATTCTGTACATATAAATATGTTCATCTGCTTGGTATTGTAAACCTATACCACATAAACATCTTATGTTTATAGTCATACTGATTTTATTGCAGGGGTAAGCAAACCTAATCGTCCTCATCTACAGAGGCCAGGAATCAAGCCTGAGTACACCAGACCAAACGAATCAATAATTGAATGACTCATCAATCATCATGCTGATTAAGTTAATGGAGTATAACATTGTTCATTTAGACAGAAATGACAGGTACTCCACGTTGTCTCTATCAACATGACTTGTGACAACACTTATATAAGATGGCGAATACCAGGTCATGTAAACAATACCGCCATGAAACAGTGCAAATCGACACCAAAGTGTTACTGCGTTGGGTCTTCAGGATCGGGTGGTGGGGTATCTGCAGGCTGGTCAGGGGGAAAAGCCTTCTCTGGCGAGGGCTCAGGAGAGGGCTGTTCCTGGAGGCAGGGGGAGATGGTGGAGATGGGAAGGGCATATTCAGGCATATCCTCAGGGGAGTTTGGGTACTCGTGGTCCCAGCCCTGGACCATCTCGTCCATGTCCGTCCCTTTGAGCTCGGTGCTCTTGGGCCCGGTGAAGACTCGGATCAGCGCCTGCACCTGCGGGAGCACCCAGAACGTCTCCAGGACAACCAGCAGAACGACCAGACCCACAACAAGGTAACCTGGACAGGAATAGCAAAAGAAATGTCAGGAGGAAAGCTCTCTCTATAAGGCCCCATCTGAACTTTGTCATTTTTATGCTCTATACGTCTTCAAATGACAAAAAAATCCTTAATATAAGGTTTTCCCCAGGCTAAAACTAACAGGCTAACCCACTAATAACCCAATTGATAGCAGTTTGGTCGTTACACATCTACACATACTAGCACCAGCACTGTACTTCATTTCCTATACTAATTTGCACAAGGGTGAGTTTTATCTGTATAACATCTGCCTGGAATCTGACACTTTGGTTGTGCAATGCATTTTGGCGTATTTGCACCTGCCTTTTAGAGTGGATTATTTTTAATCCAGATGTTAAAATGCAACCAGGTAATAAATCAGCCTACTACTCCTTCAGAAACATTTCTGCTCTTCTCTGTGAAAGCCCAGGGGGATTTTGTATTAGTGAAATCAACAAGACACCCAGGTCTTTACATTTAGCCTTTTTCACTGTGGTGTACATGGATAAACATCTGAATAAGATGTGGGAAAAAACACCAACCACAAGCCCTCCACAGAGCTGCTCTCCCGTGAATAACGGTTCATTTCACAAATTAAAACGTGAGTCATAACATTTACATTTTTATATTGTATTTATTTAGCCGACACTTTTATCCAAAGCAGCTTGCAGTACAGTGCACAATTTCATCAGAGCTACCATGACCTCTGTGACATAAGTATCTTGGTGTACCAGTTGAGCTGCAGGACCACATTACAACAGTGAAGAAGAAACCAGTTCTAGTCCTCCCAGCCTGTGATCCCTGGCAGCATTCCCCAACACTGAGTCTCATTGGACCTGTGTGTACTCCGAGGACCCACAGATGGCCGTTTAGCACGTGCTTAGAGGAGGCTACGGAGGTTGAGGCAAGGGAGAGCTAATTTTGGTCACCCCTCCTCCCATTAGCCATCTAATGCAACCACAGAGAAAAGCAACCAGGTTGTGTGCTGTATCTATTTTACCACCTTAAAGGCCAAGGAATTTACCAAAATCATTCATATATATTTGTTTTCGGCAATCCCATTTTAGTAACAGCCATGCTTGCTCCTTAGAACACATGGGAATGATTTATGTGATGTTTGCAATTAAACTTATCAAATCAAAATGACTGAAAGGCAAAAAAAAAACTTTGGCTTCTCAACTCACAGTGTTTGGGTCTGTTCTCAGTTTCACACGGGTTCTCAGTAACTCCAGTTCCTCAGGAGGCGTGCTGACTGAACGGTTTTGCAACAAAGACTTACACCCTCTCAAGAGCTGAGTCATACACTGCCATACTGTATGAGCCTCTCAAGGCACACACTCACACAGAGTGGTTCCCGTGAGAGTCTCATAGCCCTTTTGAACCTGTCAACAATATTCATTATGCTGAAAACAGTTTCTTCTTTGAAACAGAACCAGATTTCAATTGAGGAAGTATCCTTTTAATGACCTTGAAGGGAATTATGCAGCACATGAAAGTCTCTGTGCAAGCAACATTTAGGTACAGCCCAATTACAACACACCTGATCAGTAATCAGAGTGTGGGGGGGGGGGGGGGGTGTTGATGTGCAAAAGTCAAGTGATGGACATGGTCATGGTAATGGTTAGGTCATGGTGAGGCAACATACTAGATCAAACGTTAACTGCTCAGTATCTTTCTACCCTTTCGCTGTACACCTGACTGAATTGTGGTACTTATTTATTATTTCATTATATAATACATATTTCTGTCAGGTGCTTGGAGCAGGGATATATAGAGGGGCAGGGGGCATGGGTGATGCGAGAGCAGGACTGAGCATCCTTTTTCTAGAGGTAGCAGAGTAAGATTAATAATATCTGTTGTGTTTGGTTGCAGTGCAGTACTCACAGGAGGTGGCAAACTCCAGCCCTTGTCGCACCGCCTTGCTATGCGTGCGTCCTGGCAGGTAGTCACCCAGGCCGATGGTGCTCAGCGAGATGAAGCAGAAATAGAGCGCCTCCAGGAAGTTCCAGTCGCGCTCCACCAGGGAGAGAACGGCAGCCGGGATCAGGAAGAAGACCACGCCCGTGCCGCCGGCTAACATGCACGCGTAAGTTAGCGCAGCACGGTTCTTGGAGAAGGCCCAGCGGGTTTGGAGGTAGAGGACAGGCCTGCCGGTCACCCATGGGAGGAGGGCGTGAGTGAGGCAGGAGAGGAGGAGCAGGGTGACGGGGATCCCCAGCATGCAGTAGAGGATGCAGAACAGGCGGCCCCCGTCAGATAAGGGCATGGTGGTGCCATAACCTGGGGGGCAGAGGTGATGTGGACAGGAGAATGATGAGAACCCCCCTCCATTACCACCCCAAATCAGAATCAGAATCGTGTTTATTGGCCAAGTAAGTTTACACATACAAGGAATTTGACTCCGGGTTTACTGGCCCTCTATGAACTTACACAGGAATATTCAACACAACAGTTTAGAATAAAATAAATAAATATAATTTGTAGGAATAATTTGAACAGTGGGTATTCTAGTGTCCAAGGGTTATTGCCCAGTGCCACAGTGAGTGCTTACACTCACACAGACACATGTGTCAGAATGTAGTTGAGGACCATTTACAGGTATTCCCAAGCATCTTGGCACACTCAAATACCCTCAAACGACCCCAACTTCAGCAGTCACAAATAGTGTGTAATCATCTAGTGAAGCAGGGGTTGTCAGTTCTGCTGCAGGAGCCGACTGAACATAACACCAGTTATAAACTGAGCACACACATGATTTGGCTAATGAGATGCATTATAATTACACTGATTTTAATCAGATGTTTTTCAGAAATGGAGGCATCCAGTGAGAGGAGGCAGAATGCACATGACACATTGCACATTTCATACATGAGTATGTAATTAAGATGTATCTGATTCTTCTTAGTTCTTTCTGTTAAAGTCCATAACCGGCAACTGAATTGAGGAATAACGACACACACACGTAGGTTAACCTAGACAAGAGAGCTAGGCCTCAAAGAGCTGATAAAAGTCTAATTAAACTACCGGAATGCCAGTGTTTGCCGCTTCACCCAGAACAGAGGAACAGGATGTAGGCTACACACCCTCCGAGATAAAGAATAACTACAATCCTTTTACACTTTCAATGCGTTATGAAATTGTTCGAACACCATTCCATTACACAAATTATCAATAAAAGTATTCTATTTAATGAACTACTAATAACCTAATAAACGATGAGCAAAAGACTAATAATGTTTCCACAAAGTGGCAAGTGAATTATTTCCGAGGTCTTACTTTACCTTATTTGTATTAAAATACAATTATATCAATCTACCATGCTGAGCACATAATTTCACCTTTTAATTTCTGTTCGATGGGGTATTCTATTCTCAACTTTAAGCTCGTGTTACTGTGTCTGTTCACCTGTGGTTGTCAGAAAGGTAGTGACGAAGAAGAGTGAGGATGTGAAGTCAAAGTTGTATTGATCGCTGTCTGCTTCCAGCACCGCAACACCACTTTTCCCAACGAAGAGCACCTCTCGTAGCAGAGTATCCAGCCGTGTCTCATGAATGCAGCTGTTTTCCTTGAGAAACGTCCTTCGAAGGTCCTGTACTTCGGTCACCAAATGGTTCTCACCAGATTTCTCAAGCGCCATAAAAACAAAACCGCCAAATAGTACAAAGACTATGTATCCAAACAACAAAAACGGGAACGCGTATTTTCGTAAAAACCTTTGAGTGGAGTCCACGCAGCGGGCCATAATTAAAGTCACTTGAAAGCAGAGGAAAGACTGGGCATCTATGTTCCGCCTCAAGTAACCAAACACCGAGTAGCGCATGCAGCATTCATCAACCTTTAAAATTTAATTACTGTAGCCTACCATGGCGTCAGCTCATACGCGTTGATGAAATAACGTACCGCAAAAAACTTTCTTTAACAAGCTGGTTCTTTTAACGTTCTTCACATGCAATTATATAGTCTGATTTACGCGTTGCAATCGCATCTTGGGTCCCTGAATTTTCATACAATATTATCAGTGAGAGGCCAGGAATCTGGAAAAAAAAAACTCTATCAGACACCAGAGCTTCGTTGAGAGAACAGACGCGCAGGATGTTAACCGTAGTTTATTTTCTCTTTCTCTTTATTTTCTCAAGAAAACACTGTCAGTGAATCAAACAGGACTGGTGCTTGATTTTACACCTATTTACACCTACTACGTTTCGAAAACAAGTCTGAAAGAATGCAAAGAATAATAATAATAATAAAAAAACATTTCAAAAAGGCCACAACCTAAACCTTCGACAACAAAAAATGAATAATTCCAATTCTTACACTTTATTTTACAATATATCCAGAATGTCAGAATAGTATAATATGGTAGAAATATTTATTTTAGGATTAACAAAACTAAATGTGCAAAGACACCAAATGCTCAGATCTTAAATCAGTTTTCTACGAAACTGTGCAGACCATCTTTTCAACTATGGAGATTTGCTCCATTTGGGAACAAATGTCTGGGTTACTATCTCCAGCTGTCATATTGCAGTCTGTGGGGTTCTTTTAGTGTGTATGTGGGGTTCCTAGAGTGTGTGTGTGTGTGTGTGTGTGTGTGTGTGTGTGTGTGTGTGCGTGTGTGTGTGTGAAAGGGTGTTGTAAGGCCTAATGCCCAACTCTAACCATCTAGGTTCTACGACCTTGGAGTGTCTGTATCAACCAAACTACATGTGACAGAGAACCTGAAACCTGAAAGTCTTATGCTGGCCAGTTATGTATGTACCAGTTCGTTCTGGCCCTCAAGCTATCAGAGGAGTTATCCGGGGGGTGGGGGGGGGGGCAGTATTCTCCTCTCTTATGCGGAACTCAAAGAGGCAGGTGCAGAGAATAGTGGGAGCAGGTCCAGCGGCGCACCGGCTTGCTGACGCGCCCAATGACGGGCAGCTTATGGGCGTAGGCGCGCGGCGGCAGAGTGGTCAGCCCGGCCGGGGGGCTGAAGCTCGTCTGGAAGCGTCGCCCCTGGCAACGGCGACCCATCTGCCGTCCGTTGATGAGGAAGGAAAAGGTTGGGGTGCCTGCCTGTTGGGTTGGGAAGCGAGCTTTGGGGAAGATGTCGCGCGATGGCCCTGCCGAATGCAGACCAGGCCGTGAGGAAGACCGGGACCGCTGGACTGAGGAAGAGGATGAAGAGGATCTGGCAAGAGACCTGAAAGGCCAGAGCGACAGAGAGAGAAAAGAGAGATTAGGAGATTAAGAAAAGAATCGAGTCAACAACTAAATTAAATGCGAAGGTCTTGAATGGAGCGTGAAGTGAACAACTAAATAAAATCACATACATTTTATATATAAAGCAAAGAAGAAGTTGTGTGTATGCAGGGGGGATAAACTCAGTATGGTGCACAACCACTGTGCCTACA
Organism: Sprattus sprattus; assembly: GCF_963457725.1. Lineage (NCBI taxonomy): Eukaryota > Metazoa > Chordata > Actinopteri > Clupeiformes > Clupeidae > Sprattus > Sprattus sprattus. The sequence goes on along the minus strand of NC_137924.1, from coordinate 38,717,463 downwards.
TATACCCCTCACCTTCCCGGGGCAGTTGCAGCCAGACTGGGTGGTGCCGGCTCTGTCCGTGGGCTTCCATCCTGCCGCGGGCTGATGCTGAGATTGGCCGTCAGTTGGGGCATCTTGCGCGCCGTGTCCATCCCCCCACTGGCCCCGCCAGCACCACCTCCAGGCTCCTTCCTCCTGTCGGTCCCATTCTGGGTCGGAGCCGATGCCGATGCCGAGCAGGGCTTAAGCTCCGGGCCCGTGCTGAACCGCACGGCCAGGCTGTCGCCGAAGAACGAGTAGAGCTCGCTGTACATGGCCGGGAGCGGAACCGGGGTCCAGTCCTCCCATGGGCACCCGGCGCCGCCCGCCTGCAGGTGGCTGGCGATGCCCAGGCCCGCCTCGGCCAGCGGTTCTGGTGGGGGACTGAGGCCCGGCGAGCTCTCTCTGAAGCCCAACACTGCCCCACTGATACCCTGCTGGTTCCCTGCCTCTCCCTCTGCAGGCTGAGACAGACTCAATGCCTTCATCTTCAGCAGGCGCTCTACTGCCACCTACAGGATAAACACACAATTGCATTTTTGGCTGAACTATGCGGTCCTTCATGTAGCATATTTGAAGAAATAATACGTCTGGATTTCTCTGCTGCTTGGGTTGTGTGGTTTTCCTACAAGAGTTATATTCAACAACTACAAGCTGCATCTAAACAGAAGATACTTGGCTCTAGTTTTGAGATTGAACGGAGTTTAATACAAGTGCTTGATGACAGTAAGAGGCATGTAACCTGCAGGCCAAGCATTCAGTAATGCTAATCACTTTACTACTTATACTACTGTTAGTACTTAGTATTAGTATTAAGTGGTATTAAAGGTGCAGTGGATTAGAATCGCGGACTGTTATAGGTACTATTATTATAAGCAACAGAATTTTTTACTTCAATGATTTCTTTAACTTACCAGGATGGCTCCATACACCTTGTGTCCATCTGCCTTGACTTGTGCGTTTGAGACAGAGTAATCGTCCAGGACGGCTTGCAGGTTGGCCCAGTAGGCTGGCAGGTGGGGATACAGCACTCTCTCAACAGCCTATGAGAGAGGCATACGATAAGAGTCCAATAACCCATGGCATAAATCCAAATAGAGAGCTACTTTTCCAACCCTGTGGTTATAATACTCATAAAAACTCAATACAAAGTAAGAGTACCGGGTAACTTTTTCTTTACACACAACCCTGGTAATTGTAAGTCTGACAATATCAAATGTTTGAGCTAGAGGACAATACAGGAAAAGAAAAAGGACATAGAGGGAGGGGACTGCCATACCTTCCAGCCCAGGGCATGCAGGCCCACTACGGCCCCGTAATGAGAGCAGAGGGGTCGGACCGGGTCAGACAGAACCTTCTGCAGCGACAGCAGGATCTGGTGGTACAAGCCACTCACAAGGTCTCCGTGGGTCCTATGAAAACAAACACACACACACACACACCACACACCACACACCACACACCACACACACACACATTTGGGGTTGATTAGCTAATTTTGCAAGATAAGGTACTTGGCCATGGTGGATGTCTGTGCCCTCTAAGGGTCTTTCTAGTTTAGCATATTAGTCCTAATTTTACTTTGAACACAGATGTGACCCACATGGCAGCTGATTTTCGGAACTCGCCTTGTGAAATTTTGTTCTGCATTACATTCATCAACTTTCGCACAACTGCATTCACCGGACCGTAACGTCTGTACCTTGACGGTTCAGTCCGAACACACGTAACGTTACAACCCTATGCCTTACTCAAGCAGTGGCTGTACATCCACACACACACACACACACACACACACACACACACACACACACACACACACACACGATGGCCTTTGCTATCTTATCACTTATATGCACATTGCATACAGTAGTAAGTGTGACAGCTTGTATATGAATGCATATATCCAGATATTTGAGTGAATGTTTAGACATATGTGTTCTCTGTTATGCCCTCACCAGAAGATGTGGCTGAGCAGGAGGGCGGCGTAGTCGCGCAGGGTCCAGTGGTCGTTGAGCGGGTTGATGGAGGCGGCCAGAGGCTCCAGGATGCAGTACATGACGCTGGACACCAAGCTGCGCACGTACGAGCCCAGGTACAGGTAGGGGTTCTGCACCAGACTGCGTACCATGTGCAGTAGCCTGTTCAGCTGCTCCAGGTCGTGACTCACCGACTTCACCTGCAGTGGAGGCGGACGACGACAAGATTACGAAATAACTAAGAATAAAGACGGTGTTGATACGAAGATGTTGAGGAAAAAAAACATCCATTAAAAGAAGCACTACTGTGTAAAGGAAGGTTTTTATTAACCCAGCAAACATTATACTTTGTAGGTTGTTCTGGAACACATCTAGTTTGTCACAAGTCAACTTGGAGACTAAATAAATAGCTGTGGTCTAGATCGGAGGCTGTCAGCTATTGTGAACGATGCAATGAAAGGAAAAAAAAAATGTACACCAGCATTTAGTGAACCAAAGCACAATCTTACTATGGCAATAATTTTAAACAGACTACAATGAGAACACATACCCCACTGATGACATACACAAAGTATGGAAGAAGAGCAGCAATCTTTGAGTTGGACTGAAGATCCAGCAATGCCACCTGAGTACAGAGTCTTGTGTTAAATCATACGAAGTAAAAAGGGGGGGGGGGGGGGGGGGGTCCTATTAAATCCACTATCTGCTTATTTTGGTCTTGGCAGTAAAAGGGGGAATTGTACCTTCATGAGGTGTGGGTCTTCACCAAGTATAGCTCGAGTGATCTGCTGGTAATACTTTAGGAGGTCTTCAGACAGTGACTGGACAGCACTGGGTACTGAGAGTAAACGAGAGGGGCACATAGGATGGGTGAAATGCGTGAAATGCAGAGGACAATTTCTACCAGCAACATCTTCAGCGTGCTTGTGTGTGTGTGTGTGTGTGTGTGTGTGTGTGCCCTGTGTCGACGCCCAATGCACGGGTGGGTTGTGTGTATCGCTGTGTGGCAAGAAATACATTAATTTGACTGTGATATGTCTCAGAGATTTACTAGTCCAACATGACATTTTTATATCTCTGGGATTTGCACTGTGCTACAAAACCACTGCAAACTAGGCCGACAGTACAAAGAGATAGGGTTGTTTTTTTTACTATTAAAGAAAATATTTTCTTTACCAGTCCCTTGAGGTTCCAGGTTGCCCTTGCCATCCAGGTAGGACACTTGCACTGTCAAGTGGACAACCAGAGGAGGAAATACATTAATCTTACAATGTTCATCCGTGTTTTAAAACATTGTTCAGCGATGTCTCAATGGGTATGGGCAGCTCATACCTCGCACCATGGTCTCTGCACATCCTTTTGGAATATTTGTGGCAAGGGCCAACTCCACTAGGTTAATGTCCCGATCCTCAACAAAGAAGAGCTCCCCTTCTTTGGCAGGGCGGAAAGGCAATGGCTCTTGGGAGCCATAACCGCATAAAGACTGGTGGTGGGGCAAAGAGACAAAAAACGGTCGACATTGTTTGGGGGCAGTGTGAAATATCCTACTATGAGATAAAGTAGTGAAATGGTCGTTGTTTACTATAAGTTCCCAAACTCACGTCTACATTGCTCCAACGGAGAGCTCTGTTGAAGTCCTCCACTGTCAGTTTCCGTCTCTTGGCGTGCCGCATAAATTGGGAGCTACTCTGTGTCAGAGCAACATGTATGCATATCAAAACCAACATTTATATGTCTTAAAAATAGCTCTGAACACATACATATATTGACATATATTCACAAAGGCACGAAATATCACTGCCATTCCGAATAAGGCAAACGCTTGTGGCAGTTGAAAACAGTGACTTACTTGGGTGGCCTCTCGGAGTCGGTAACATACATCTTCGGCAAGAAGAGCAGCCACATCGTCGCTGAGCTCAACCCCTGAAGTTTCAGCCATCAGTTTGACTGATTCTCGGGATACTTCAGCAAAACGCCTCTCCTCTCTTTCAGTCATAGTCAAACAGCCGACCTTGTCCTAAACACCTAACAAACACAGTCAACAAAGTAAATATCTACGAGCAAATCAAGGCAACAACGTCAACATATCCAGTGTGTTTAGCACTCGTGAAAGTTCAGCTGTAACTTGACCAACAACAGCTAATAAATGTTCACATGGCATTCACTTTAATCGCAAGGTTCGCTCACGTTAGCATTTCACAGCAACTACGCATTCCTGACTACAGACCAATTGCCTACCTTTGATATTTGCTCGCTTAAATTCGTTACGAACAAATTGATTCTCTGGAGGCCAGCGTTGTATTACCACTGTTAGCTAATGCAAGCAAATACATAGACTTCCTACAAAGATTTGTAGTGTACTGATTAATTCCCTGGTAACGTTGACCAACGCCAGTGAAGCAGGGTTACCAGTGCAATGAGAACATTTACTTGCCATCTAGCGACAAAGCATGCTAACACAAGCTAACGTTAGTTCAACTAAATGCATTAGACTACGTCGCGTGTGAGAAATTCAGCAGCTTAAGCAAGATAGTTCAAATGCATTGCAAGGGCATACATACAACTCACCACGTAAGTAGCCACATATACTAAGTGTTTCCAAAAAATAAATTAATGGGTGCATGTGATGCTAATGCTTCCACATTTCGATCAACGAGAGGCAATAACAATGCCGGGGATTGGTGAGGCGCCTTTCGGGTCAGAGTGCTCAACGTTTGTGATTGGATGGAAGAGCAGTCAACGCTCAAGAGTGTTTGGAATTTGTGAAGTTGCACATTTCGGGTTAATTTACTAATAAATTGGTATAGACTACACTTTCAGGCTGCGAGAAAAAGGCAAGAAACGTCTTAAGCTTTACTGCTTCCACAAGGAGCGGTTAAGAAAAGCACCCGGTCCATTAAAAAAAAAGAAAAGAAACAGAACTTTGAAAATTGTCCAAGGTCATTAACGGCAGGCAAAGTAGATCATTGCTTTGCTTACAAATTTACTCAATCGGATTGAGTTTGGTCTAGACTTGTAATGCTTAAAGAAAAAACCCATAGAAGGACCGCAGTGTTAGAATTAGAATTTTATTATGCTCAGGAGGTTAAAAATGTAAAAAAAATAAGTTAAGTCACTTTAAATACAATTAATAAACAAAGACAATATGTGAGCAAAGAATTAAAATATTCCACTGGAGGCTATATACACAGTCAAAGGAAATCTCAATGTACATAAGTAGAGGGAAGCAAAAGCACTCAGGGAATAGTTAAAACTGGTGTAGTGTAAAAACCACTCAAGTGAAAATTTAAAACAATTTGAGAGTTCAGTCTCAAAACACATACACACCACAAGACCACTGCCAAGAAACACTTAAAAACAAGGCACTTTAACCCATGAACAGGGGCTTATCCAGCGCCCCTTTGGCCTGGCTGTTCTCCAGCTGCTGCAGCCGAAAAGCCAGCGGTAGCAGCAGGTCATTCAGGTGCTGGCTGGAGAAGGTGAAGGCGTTGTTGGCCAGAGGCCCGCAGGAGAGCGGTGGGGTGATGGGGAAGCCGTCGTCTGGATAGATTGGAGATGCTAAGGCAGATGGTGGAGAGGAGGAGGAAGATGACGACGTTGGGGACGAAGAGCGCATATCCGAGGCTGGGGACACCGCTCTCGTTGGAAGCTGGGTCAAAGACGAGGGGAAGGAGGGCCAGGTGGTTTGTTGACTGGAGGATGGAGGAGATGCGGAGAAGGCATCCGAGCCTCGCACTGCGTTTGGCAGGCCGTGCTGGAAGCGGCAGCGCGTGCCGTACAGACAGAAGCCGAACGCACTGAAGGTGCGACAGAGAGTGCCCCGCGGTTTCCATTCTGAGCGGGCCGGGGCGAGGGGGGCGGAAGCAGCGGCAGATGAAGTGGTAAGCGGGGACCAGGTCTTCTCCTCCTCGCTGTCTGTGGAGGCCCCTGAGCCGCTGGCGTCCACGTGCAGGAAGTGGCAGTGAGTGCCGAAGGGACAGACTCCATAGGCTCGGTAATTGCGGCAGGGCACCGTACGTCCACAGCCTTGCCTGCGCTGCTGGCGGGCTGGCGGCCTCTGCTCCCGCAGAACGTGGACGAATAGGCAGCGAGTACCATACACGCAGAAGCCGGACGTGTGGAAAGTGCGGCAAAGCTCCGTCTTGTACTTGGGGTGGCGAGAGGGGACATGGAGGTCATGTAGGCCATGGGCGAACTGGCAACGCTCTGCGTACTTGCATGCGCCTGTCTCGGCATATCGGCTGCATAGCTCCGTCTTGTAGCGTGTTGAGTACAGGAGCGGCGCGGGTTGTGAGGCAGAGGACTGTACCAGAGGGAGCAGGGCCTCAGCAAGTGACATGCCCGGGCCCGGGGACCGCTCTCCGTCGCAGAGCAGGTTGTGCACTGCCAAGTCATCTTCTGGGAGCAACATTAGGTCGTTGTGGCTGGTCTGTTGAATGAAAACAATTAAGTCAGTCCAAAATGTCAACTTGAAAGTGTAGTCTACACAAGCTGACAAGTCTACATTTGAGGACACAACCCGGCCTCGTGACTGACATACGCTTTTTCATTCGTTACGATTTGACTTTGAGCCCACCAAATTTAACCAAACAGAAAATAGAAGCTTTGATAGCAAATCAGGCTCAATACCAAGGCAATTAACAGCCCATTTTAGTGTATGTTGCCTTAAAATAAAGTGTATGAAACGTCAGACTGTTGATTGGTTAACATCTTACCTCAAACATCGTCCCTTTGTTGAATAGTTCAAGACTTTAAAAGAAGCCGTTATAACGGGGAACACTGACTGAAACTCAGACACTGTTCAAGCCTCTTAAGACGCACAAAGACGGAGAGCTGCTTCTATCCACTACGTGTATCCAGCCAGACAAGAACACCCTGTCTCTATCGCATGCTCATTGTCATTCCCGCGTACCCTTTAAATCTGAATCAGCTGTGATGGAAAACTTCAGAGAAGGTTGAAATTGGCCAATGGGATTTCATGAGGCGTAGTTTCGAGGGCGGTGGCCAATGAGCTTGAACCTCTATAATCGATTTTGTCGTTTTCCGCTGCTTATCAAATTGGCCAATTCAGCCGTGGACCAATAAACATTGGTCTATTAGCCAACTTTACTTCAAATGGATTCCCTCTTTGGTAGACAAACACCTGTCCCGCGTCAATTCACACCTCAGATTGGAGAGTGTTGTAGCCGAGGAAGCACTACACTGATCAGCTAATTAAAAGCTGTCTGTTCCGCCCAAATTCAAACCCAGACACTAAACACAACAGAGCGACAAATTGTTATTTGCTATTCAAAATATACCTGAAGGTAGCCTATATGCCAAAGAAAATGTTCATTGCACTTAAACGGTGTTTCAATCTTATGGAGGGCCTGTGAAATATTAAGTATATTCCATAAATTGTTAGCTTGATTTTCTAAGTTGGACTATTAGGCCTACCATTGTTTATTTCAAGAAACAGCCTTTATAATTTAAATTCATTTTCGAGTTCACTTTGCGGCTGGAAGTGGCGTAAGCCTTATGGTTCCTCAAAACGTGGACTCTCTGTAGCTTCGTCATTAATTTCATATAATGCCCCTGCCTCTTACGCATGTGACATACCTAGCCTATAGTAGCCTACTTTAATATTCATACTCTGATGTTAGCCAGGCCTGTTCCTTATTGGTGTATTCCCTTCCTCCCACCAGACACACACACACAGAACTGGAATGTACAATGACACAGGGGGCACGTATACGACCACAAAGAAAAAAAATCTTTATTTATTTTCTTATCAAGATACATTAAAGGATACAGAGACACTGGAATAAAAAAAACAAAACACAAGAAAAAAAAGTTTAATTGAAGCAGATTTCTCTCCAACATACAAAATGCTACCCCTTATTAGGCCCTTGACCCACCCACCCCCCCTTATTCAACTACCTTACCTTCCCCACCTTCCCTTAGGAGGAATCATGTTCACATGTACAGTCATTTTTTTTTATTATTTTAACTTCTCCACAACAAAGAGAAAATACAAGCTAGAGCTTTCATATAAAAACTGTGGAGAGCCCAATGTAGCTCGTTTGTTTCATTCTTTTATATATAGATAAGTGATTGCTGTGCATGGGGTGCTCAATTTTATTATTTTTTTAATATGAAATGTTACAAAAACTCCACATAAATTTGGAGGAATTTGGGGGCAACTAGGCTACAATGTTTTATCGCATCTTCCCAGAGAGGGAAACTTATCTGAAGCCCAGAGAAAATTTCAGGGAGTTTAAGTGTCCAAATTTTAAACATCCACACACTTGTCCACACAAAAAGCAAGTCCCACCCCCCCCCAAAAAAAACAAAAACAAAAATCCAAATGGGGCTTTACAAAAAGAATTTCAGAATCAAAAATGTCTTCAACCCATAGCTGAATTCAATTTTACCATCATAACCACCCAAAAGTTAAATCCCTTTTACAATACACACTATTCACTACGGCCTCTGCATAGTAGTAGTTGGGGTGCCATGTATACTCACTCCATCATTTGTTATTAAGTTGGGTGTGCCTCGACATTTGCAGAATACCGTTCATGTTTTTTTTTTTTTTTTTTAATGGCTTAAAAAAAAATGCTGTTCACTCAAACAGTCAGACAACAACACCACCTTTGCCATATGCACTACCAAGATTTATTCAATTTGATTACTACGCAGGCCGTCACAACCACCGACCAACTTCCCAGTCTGTTAAGCACCGTTTACCCATTAGGTTCAGACAAGTCAGCATCCATTCCAATTCATACATTCCTTTTTCGTCCATCCTTCCTTTCTTTCAATGACACAAGGGCCAGTATGAGCGCCCATCCCTACCTTGTTTGCCTAGTCACTTTGGCCCTCTACGGTTTTCATTCATTTAGGCTGACGACCACCAGCAATGACCATCCCCGAAACGCCCTTGTACCAGTCCACTCCATGCCTGACAAAATGAGGCTTGTACATTAAAAGGATGACGAACACCCCTCTTGAGCTCCACGGAAACAGGTCTTGAGTGTTGCTATGGCATCAGAGAGGAGGCGAGGAGACAGCCGTTTAGAATGATGACATTCAACTGGTAAACAGGGGTCTCATTTAAAACGAAACAAAAACAAACAAACACACTAAGAACCCTCATTCGATGATCCTTTCTATACGATTGCTCCACCTCATCCCAAACTCTAGCCATAACCCTTTTTCAGCAAACAAACCCCCCCAAAAAAACACAAGGAGGTCCTAAAAGATCTTCTGTGATTCCATCAGATACACCAGAGATGACAGGAAAATCACCAACTACTGAAGCATCATTAAAACATCCCACCCATTCCTAATTCTGCTTCCTGATCAACACGAGCATCCAAAACCACTTACACTCAATTCCACTTCTTTAAAAGATGCTTTAAAAAAAAAAAAGAACTGCAAATTGACTGAGGCTGTCCTTTTTATTTATTCAGTACTGCATAGGGGGAAGGGAAAAAAATACCTTCCTTTCCGTAATTGTTAAGTGGAGGGAGGGAGTCGTTTATGTTTGTGTGTGTGTGTGTGTGTGTGTGTGTGTGTGAGAATGTGAGTGGGCAACAGAGTCTCTGGGAATGGGGCTCCACAAAGGGAGAGGGGTGGTCGTTTCTGTGTAAGTGACTGCATGGCAGTGGGCGGACAGAGGGACAAACAGACAGAGACGGACAGTTGAGACCGTGGACAACGATGTGGAGAAGGTAGGGAACCCTCTTGATCAAAATCTGACCCCTGACCCCCCCGCCTCACAGGAAAAATAACAGACAAAAAAACGTAACATGCGTTAAGCCCCCCTACCCCCCCAGACTTGATTTGGATGCTCCCCCACACCTATTTGCCATCCCTGAGCCCACTGCTTGAGAAAAGAAAGGAAAACAAAAACAAAATGCCGTTAATATTTACAAAATTCAGGTAGATCCAGAGAAGAAAAAAAAAAAAAGTGTGCTTGATCACCATAATTCAGGATGAGCTTTACTTGATTTAAATTACACAATTAAAAATATTTGCCATTTAAAAAAAGGGATGTTTGGGGAATGGGAGATGTAATTAAACAAAGCTGAAATAAAACTCTACTAACTCCCAAAGCCTAGTGTATGTAGGGATATCTATACATTGTGTGTGTGTGTGTGTGTGTGTGTGTGTGTGTGTGTGTGTGTGTGTGAGGAGGATAATCTATGTGTATACATGTACACTACTGGTGTCTGTAACTTATAACTTCATGGGTATGGGACAGAATGGATGTGGCAGAGTGGGTATGAGCATGTTTTTCTAATGATCACATTAGTTTTCAGAAAGCCAACAGAACACTAACGGTGAAATAGGAACGGGGGAGAAAAGGAAAATAAATGACCCAACAGAAAGAGTGTGAGAGACATGGAGTGAGAGAGAGATGGAGAGAGAGAGAGAGATGAAGAGAGACTAAGAGAGAGAGAGGCTGCGGGGCGTGAGCCTCAGTCCTCCAGGACAATGGGCTCGCTGGTGCTGGAAGGCAGCAGGGGGACGGGCAGGGGCAGGGGCAGAGCGAGTGGGCGCGGGGGCAACGGCAGCTTCACCCGCACCGGCGTGTGGGGCTTACGGGCGGCACGCCGCATCTCAGCCTGCGTCAGGTGCTTCCTAAGGGCCCTACAGAAAGAGAGAGAAAAAGAGAGAGAGAAAGAGAGAGACAGCATTCCATAAGAGGTGAGGTGCAACATCAAAGAGATATTGCATCGATTCTTTTTTATCTTTTTATCATGATATCCTTGCTGTTGGGAGTTTGGCCATGAGAGGCAAGGCACTGATTGCTATGGGCACTGCTGCGTTACGAGACCAACTGGAATTATGGGTTCTGCATATGGAATACTGAACATGAAATACAAACCTACTCAGCATCAACAGGACAGGCTGTTCCTTCTATTAGCTTTTTATTTAAGGCAGAAAATAAGATGGCAACAACTCAACATGGATCAAAGGATGGAAGAAGAGTGAGCAGAAGAGAGAACAACGGCCCCATCTAACCCTAACCCATGATGGTGATGAGGTGATGCTGCCTGACGGTAACTATCTACTATCATCCCCTCACTAAAGTTAAACCCAGAGATACATAAAGCGGAATATAGTATCATCAGTGTCCATCTCGACTTAAAAGTACCCATCAGTTACAGAGAGTTGTTCTGAAAAGTTCTATGTACCTGGTGTCTTTTGTGGCGACGAACACCACGGGGTTGGGAGCATCACCCTGGCTGACCTTCTGGCGCTTGATGACTGACTGAGAGGTGGTCCTCATGCCCGACGGGAACGGCCTCCCGTTGGCGGAGAAGGGATGGGCACCCACCGCCTGCTAATAGGTGAGAGAGTGAGTGAGAGAGAGAGGTGGAGCAGAGACAAAGACACACAGACACTATTCATCTTAGAACACTTTTGAACCTCTATTTTAGGCTGGCCCATCTGTGAAACAGCAATAGGTTATGAGGAGAGCATTCAGCCAATGGGGCAGCTGCAGAATCACTGCAGTAGCGAGCAGAGACAAACTTAACCCATTCAGTGTCATTGAGCTATAGACAAAAGGGGGGTATGAAATTCTTCAAGGGTGGGGTGGGGGTGCCTATTTACTTGCACAGACAAAGAATGTCAGTGTGTGTGCTTGTGTGAGGGTATGGGCAAGTGTGTGTGTGTGTGTGTGTGTGTGTGTGTCTGTGAGTGAGACTGTGAAAGGGGCAGGGCCACTCACACTGTCGAAGGGCCTCTTGCCCAGCAGGGCGGAGGCACTGCGAGACTGGTTGCCCTGGTTACGGTTGATGGGGGTCGGAGCACTGCGCGGGGCCTTCAGCTTCAGAGGAGCCTGGACAGCTGAGGAAGAGGAGGACGAAGATACAGATATCAGGCTATAAATGGCAACTTTTCATAAAGCAAGATGCTATTAGAAACAATGCACGCCTTCATACCTTCAAAGACCATCATTACGCATACCTACCAACACACACACACACACAGTTACTGTATAAATGCAGAGTTATCTCACCTAGCTCCTTCACGATGTTGGCGAGGGACGGTCGCGGGATGGGCCGGCTCTTCGCGGGCGCCTTTGGGGCCTTGGGAAGCCTGATCATACCTGCTAGCAGCATACGCACAAGAGACAGGACCAGGCAGGGGCATTAACAACCACTGTTTGGGCTAAAGCAGTAAAAATCATGTCATACAGCACACACACACACACACACACACACACACCTTCTGAAAACCAACCAGAGATACCCCATGAGAAACGGTTTAAAATGAAATCTTTTTCTAAGAGGACATAATCTACTAGAAATGTCAGCAGCCAAAGCCTTTTCTGGGTTTATTTGATTTAAAGTGACACTAAATGCTTCACTGTTTACCCACACCTTGTCTTTCAACCAACCAAGTGGAAAAAGATTTCTTGTCTAGTAGTGTCATTCCCTTGATAATAAGCTTTCTTTAGTTGTAGGATGTAATTTGTAGCATAGGTTGTGCAAGAAATGGAAGTTTAAAATTACCCATATTAGCAACAGCTAAGCATCTTAGCAACAGGACGAGCTCCTAAAAAAAAAAAAAAAAAAAAACACAACAAAACCCACTCCGTTGTTGTGTGGACATCTCGGTCTAATGTGGTGGCATTGGAAGGCCTTGCAGCAAGTCTGATTTCCAAACCGGCTCAAAATCAGGCTCACTCTCAGCAGGTCAGCCGCTCTGTCTGTTTTGTGGTGCGAGTAGCTACTAGTACATGGTTAGGGCTCCAAGATGCACGGCCCTCAGTTCTGGCGAAAGATGGTTGATATTTGAACTCAACAGCCAATCAAATACAACCCCTCCCTTCGATGCTCCTGAAGCAATGTTGTTGGTTGGCTTGAATAGTGTGTTGCTTGGTCCGACCCGCTTCTCATTTACAGAGCCAGGAGTGTGAAGTAGCGTCAGAGTTGTCTTTGAGCAAACACACCGAGTAGACAGCTAAAGGGCTTCGTGGACAACAAGTGTCCTTGATTATAATGGAGGACAGTACTTTATATCTTTCCTTTGTGAAACTGGAGATTAAATCTCCTGCTGATAGAATACAGAGTGAACGCCGCGCCCCTGTCCCCTTCCCCGCCCCACTTACACTCGGCCTTAACGGCGTTGGCGTTGATGGAAGCGTAGGGGCGCCGGGCGGCTCGGCGCGGCTGCAGGATGTCCTGGCACACACGGCGGGCGATGCGCGTCAGCTTGGTGGTCTGCAGGATGAACGTCTGCCGGTTCTTGGCCAGTAGCTTGGCGCGGCCCGCCGCGCTGGTGAACGGGGACATGCCCTGCACTTCCTGACGGGTCAGGTGGGTGCGAGGCGGCGCGTCCTATTGGTGGAGGGTGGGGAAGGAGACAGCAAAGGTTAAAATGGTGCTCTGTGGAGAACCAAAGGAGATAGCTCACTGTAAATACATTGGTTAAAGCTTAGCAACAGCTATAAGAACAACACTAACAAACACCATCCACGTAGTTAAGGTGCAGGTCTATCAAATAGAAAGAGATAATGTTGAGTGTGATGCAGTCACATACTGTGCCGGTTCTTGTGGCGCCCTCTAGCTGCGTGGGGGTCTTCAAGCCACCATACTTCTTCCAGTAGATCCAGCAGGAGGAACACAGGCGGCACTGCAGGTTGGCAGGACCCCAGGCGTACCACTGAGGGGACTGGGCAGCTGCAACACAGGAAAAAAAAATCAGTGTAGAACCCAAAACCTTACGAGAAAACAGTCATGAGAGCCTGTGCTAAAGCACACACACACACACACACACACACACACACACACACACACACACACACACACACACACACACACACACACACACACACTTACTGTGACAGCTTTCACAGCTCAGCCCTTTTTGGAAGCCTGCAGCTCCATTCATGCCAGGCTTGTTGCCAGGAGCCATAATCTGATTTGGGTTGGGTTTGGTGCTGAAGGAGGAGAAGAGTGACAGAGAGACTGAGTGTCAGAGGGACAGAGTGTGAGTGTGTGCAACATTATATTCTGCTAATTGCTCTGAGCAACGAGCAAGTCTTTGAAAGAAAGTGGATCTTAACTGTATTATAGTGTGTTAACGAGTTCTGAAATTAAGAGTTGCACTGATTCTGAAATTAAGAGTTGCGCGCCCCCCCCCCCCAGGGCCCAGTTCTTAGAGCTGGGTGTGCCTCCACAGACCACTCACTATGTGGGGATGTAAACTTGCTTCAGCTTGCTGTCGGCCTCAGCTGCTTTCAGTCGTTTCTGTGAAGAAAACAAGAACAAGAACAACGTTGCATAAGAGGAAACTGAACTGAACCGGAGGGAAATCAACTGGATTGAAACCAAGACACGGTGCAAAAGAGGAAGAGGACCGCTAGTACCTGTTGAATGTAACGATCAGTGGTCTTCCACATGTAGTAGAACTGGACCACACTGGCCAAAGACTTCCATGGCAACTGAGAAGGAAAAATTGGGAAGATGGTGTTATAAAACACTGGTGATTGTTATTGAAAAACAATTAAAACCTTTTAGATTAATTATTTCAAACTACTCGCAGTATCCAGATAAATACTGGACAATACTTAATACTGAATCAAAAGTGAAACGGGTGCTTCACAAGAAAAAAAAGTTGTGCATTATTTTTTGTTCATTTTCATGTTAAATTATTTTCTGTGTTTTTGAGAGCTGGTCTGGGATGACTTACAAAGTCCTGACGGATGTCGTTGAAGTCCTTGCCGTACTTCTCCAGCGCCTCCTCAAACAGCATGGCCTCCGAGGCGCTCCACTCCTCCATCTCGTCCCGGCACAGCACCGGCCCACCCTGTGGCACCAGCGTGGACATGGCCTTAGCCAGGTCATAGCCGTTCTTCTGCAGGGTGTCCATGGCATGAAACTGTATAGGGAGAGGGGGGAGGGGGGAAAGAGGTAGACTGCTTTGTAAGCGTCCTGGATCTACTGTACAAGGCTATAATAGGAAAAATCATTTTGGTACAGTTGTGCTTTTATTATTGGGGGTGTGTCATAGTTTGTGCTTGTATTATTGGGGGTGTGTCATCAGGCTTTTAGCTAGGATTTTTTGAGTGGGGGTCCATTTTGTAATTGAACCTAACACGGCGAAGCCCCGGTGACCCAGCAAAACTAGGGGGGTATGGGGGCACGCTCCCCCATAAGATTTTTTTTGAAAATAACCTTTTAAATAGTGTCCTCTAGTGCAGGGGTTCTCAAACTTTATGGGGCCAGGGACCCCTTAAAGGGCAGAAAATATTCCGAGGACCCCCTCATAATAGCATCCCAAATTAAACCATATAGGCTTATAGCTATTTGTAATGTTATATGCTTTTGGACTCTTTTACTCTAAAATCGTATACTAATATCAGAAGAGTTTTAGATAGTCATTTTATTACATTTGGCATTACTTGATAGTATGTAGGATAGATTTTTAAATGATCTTTTTGTAAAATGTGCTAAATAATGTTTACCTTACATAAAACATATTGATGGAAACATTTTCTTTTTATCAAAGCAGATTGTAGGGTTTTCCAATACAACTCAGATTGTAGGGTTTTCCAACGGAGATGATTTATATTTAACAAAGACATTAACAAATAGGAAATATCCACCAAATGTTATCAAACACGTGTATCCCCAACTCCATCTCCGTACAAATCTGTTTACAAAAAATATGATTAACTCTTATCTGTGGTGGTATGGTTAGTATTAGCATCCAGCAAGATATTAATGAAAACTACATGGTGACATCATAGAATTGATTATACACGTACAGCCTTTTCTTTCTAGAGTTTAATTTTGATGGTGAACAGGGCGTTCTTGCAGACAAATTGAAAGCTGGATCAACGTCTTAAACGAGAATACATGCAATATGGCCATCCGATATGCCTACGGCTAACCTATCTTTAAAAAAGCGCCTTCTGCAACGATAAACACGACCCGTATTGATGGAAGAATAAATGCATCACTTGCCAGTTAACATTACTAGCGTGAAAATCCGCGTTATGTTAGCCATTGTAATACGCATCGTCAACATTCTGTGATGGGTAAAATCGCTTGTCGCTAAACTAAGGCAACTCCTGTTAGGCTGTATATGGGTGACCTTGGGGGTGTTCATGTTTATAATCACATTTGCTAACCTGTCGTTCTGAGAACTCTCTGAAAAGTTCATATGTCTGTTTGAGACGTGCTTAGCCATATTTTACGTGTTACCTCCCTTTGCCTGAGTGGCTTTGAAGGATGTTTTACAGACGGGTCTCTGTGTGTCGATAGACTTTCCTTCAGTCTGCTTCCTATCCGAAGTACTTCCAGATCTCACTTTTTTTTGTTTTCAAAAAAGCAGAGGACGTCGGTAAGAGCTCCTGCACATGAGGCCAGATGACTCGTTGTGAGTTGCATGTGCAGACGTGCAGGCAGCCCTGAGGGAGCGGAACAATGAGGGCGCTCTGATTGCGTGCTACTACCTATACTGAAAATATGCAAAATCGTATCGGTTTTTTTACGTTAGGTTTCCGCGGTACCTTTCTAGTACCGGTACATCGTGTAACATTAGCCTATATGTTTTGTATACTGTATCGCATTCGCAATACATTAAAACATTTTTTATTTAATTTTTTTTAAATCTTTGGAAGCCAGACTTTTTCGCGGACCCCCAGGCAAGGCGTCGCAAACGCTGCTCTAGTGGGTTTAAGGAAGATAAATTAACAAATTTAGATTTATTATATGGCATAAACATATTGAAGACATCCGCTGAGATTTTGTTTTGGATATGTGTGAAGCAGGAGCACCCTGACCTGGGAGAGAAAGCTTAGGAGCAGCTATACCCTTTGCCTCCACATATTTATGTGAGGACTCCTTCTCTGCAATGACTGTGATCAAAACAAAGCAGAGAAACAGACTGTGCCTGGAGAAGAGCCTAATCACAGCAGTTGCCTCCCTTTTTTTGAAAATAACCTTTTAAGGCGAGACATGGCAGGTGAATAGGGTAAAAAATTTAAATACAAGGGATCACCATGAAACTTTACCAGTTGACTACATACATCATTACAAGAAAAAAATGTATTACAAGTTTTATAATTTTGCATATTTAATTATGCTAATTATGCTGGATCTCATTAAATATGCACGTTTTTGCATATATTTCAGGTACATGAATCTTAAACTGTGATGAAGCCAGGACCAAAATTCTTTTTTTATTTTGTTTATATATCAAATGACAAAAAATACTCAGATGGATTTTAGGATATCTGCTTTTATGACCTGGGAAATCAAAATATACTGTTCGTGGCCTAAAAAACCCTATTTTCGCCATGATTTCCAGGTAAAATGACCCATAAATCTGGCCAGGAACAATTTATAAATAAATCCATCTGTAGATGTCTTCATAACAATGCTATGTGTGAAACTGGGAAGTGTGGTGTACCTAGGTTCTACATAGGCTGAGAAATGTGTACCTAAAAATGAAAAAACACTCATTTTGAGAAAACCGCATTTAAAGACAACACGTGGGGCACTGAGCGAATCACGTTAGCAGAAAAGCGCCGTCAGCCAATTAATCCCTTCAGAAAGTCAGGATTGGTTGCTGAAAAGAAAGGAAATGCCCATATTTGGATTACACAGCCTTCTGCTCGAGGCTCATAGCGTTAAAGTCATTCCAGGCAGGACAGATGTCGTGTAAAAAGACGAAACGCTGAACGTGGTTCAAGGGAGAATTCTTGGTAAAGTTAGGAGAAAATGGATGCCGCGGCTGAACTAAATGCAGTGAAACAGACACTTAAATGTGTAATTTTGACGTTTTCTTTATGGTAGTATGAAAGATAACAAGTTAAAGAGGCAAACTAGCCCAAAATCTGAAATTTGACCAGGGCATGAAAAAAATCGATATTTCACCTGCCGTGTCTCGCCTTAAATAGTGTCCTCTAGTGGGTTTAAGGAAGAGAAATTAACAAATGTAGATTTAAAATATGGCACAAAAATAAACATATTGAAGACATCTGCTGAGATAGGTGCTAATTATAGTTAATGTCAGATATCCTCTGTTCAATTTTCAAACTCTCCCTCACTATATGACTTTTTTTGCTCGAGCAATATTCCATGACAAATGATACGATGCCAACGTGACCGTTTCAGAGTACTTCGTACATTTAAAAAAAAGCCAAGTCTGTTTCTCTGACTGACGTTTCAATTCAAAGTATGTACCTTGTGCTTGTACAGCTCTGTGCCTTTAGGAACTCCTGGGCTATGTTAGCATTGTGTGTGGAGAGAAGGCGCTGTCAGGCGCTCCAAGTTTGAGGCTTTAAAATGCGACGTCTGGCATATTAAGCAGAGGGGTTTTCCATTTCGCTCCGCAAATAATTCCTTCCATTCAGGCAAGAACGTGCGGTGTTTATCTTCATATTTTCGTTTAGCTTTAAGCTTTGCTGGATCCATGGCATTCTTTTAGTAGCTACTGCTAGTCTGGCTAGTAACTCTCTGCGACTGGGTGCACACATTAGAATGTTTCATGTTTGGAACATTAACGTTACTTGAAGACATCTCTCAAGATCGCGTGATGACACAATATACATGAATAAATACCCCAATCAAATCGGACAGCTTTTTGTCTGTATTTCGTGCAAAATATGCATTTTAGATGTTTATTTTACAATATGAAAATTCTGTACACCAAGAGAAAAGTCAGTGAGCAGCACTCGCGCTGGAGCCGAGCCACACGTCAGCCGGCAAGGAGCTGCATGCGGCTCGCCACCCCTAATAGCGGTAAACTGTTGTTTTACGTGTTACAACGTGATTACGCTCATTAGCGTTTGAACAATGTTGAGAGTTATTGTAAACACGTTTAAAAAAAGTTTGACTGAGTGAAAAAAGGGACGAAAAACTTAAGGCGTTTGTAGGGCGTCTGCCTAAAAGTACTGCGTCCAATTTCTTATTATTTTAGAACAGTGCGTCCAAAAGACGCACGGACACATGCCTAGCTAAAAGCCTGTGTGTCATATAGTTTGTGCTTGTCTTATCAGGGGTGCCATATATAATAATAATAATTCATTTTATTTTTAAAGCACTTTTCATTCAAAGGAATCTCAGAGTGCCTACATATTAGAAAATAGCTATAATAATACAATAAAATTAAAAACAAATTTAAATATTAACATAAGCATAACAGAAAAGATTCAACACAAGGCCAGAAATGCCTTCCTGAATAAAAAAGTCTTAAGTCCAGCTTTAAAGGAATCCAGCGTCTGCGTTGCCCTTAGGTGGTCAGGGAGGCTGTTCCATAAATGTGGCGCTGCCGAGCAAAAGGCCCGGTCGCCCATGGTGCGACGCTTGGTTTTGGGGACGCGGAGGAGCAAGCTGTTTGAAGACCTGAGGGTGCAGGTGGAGGTTTGGGGAGTAATTAATTCTTGCAGGTAGGGAGGTGCATGTCCATTTATGCATGTATGGGTGATTATAAGGACTCATATTTCCAGACCTTCATCAGAATCCTGGCAGCGCTGTTTTGGATGTATTGCAGCTTCTGGATGTTCTTGCCAGTGATCCCATAGAAGAGTGAATAACAATAGTCCAGTCTTGAGGAGATAAAGGCGTGGACAAGCTTCTCTGCATCTGATAGGGTTAAAGTGGGGCGGACCTTGGGGCGGACCATAACCATATGGCTTTAATATAGCTCTGCTCATTAGCTTAATGCCAGTAGCCTCATTGCCACCACTTCCTGCTTTGTCATATTAGTCAAATGCAATCCAGAGTTCTTTCAATAGTTTTTGAATGTATTTACCCCAGATAGGCGGACATATGAATTTCAGTTCATATTACCTTATGGTATGGATAATCATATTTTCTCTGATAAGAGCCAGCTGGTTGTAGGTTATATTTTTGTTATACAGGACAGTAACTGAATTATCCTGATGGCCTAACAGAAGGTGCACATTTGTTTTAATGGGAAATGTAATTTTTTCTAGGCTACAAAATATTATATAGTATTTAGACATAGGTCTAGGGCTGGATTATTACCCTTTGAATCAAATCGAACCATGAGGCCAGTGATTCACACCTCTAGGTTGCACTGTTGTAAGAGAGTGTGTGTCCTCACCATTGTCATATATGACCTTCGAAGGTATGCCAGGGGGCAGAAGCATGTTGTATAGCATTTAAAGCTTGGATGCATGTGTACCAAAGTTTAACACTGTGTGCATATCTGAGACTGTGTGTGTGTGTGTGTCTGTGACTGTGTGTGACTGTGTGTGACTGTGTGTGCAGGGATTAAAATTAACGTCGTCCCGCCGTCCCGGGGCCGTATTCAATTGTCATTGGGACGATAAACAATTTAATTTGGGACGACGTCGGGACGACAAGAATTTCAGCCCGCTTTTTATTGCACTTGCAACTCATTTAAACGGAAAAGAAACGCAATTTCAATGTCCTTGAATGAAGACATTAGACACTGACAATAAATCTGACTTGACTTGAAATGGACTCGCGCCTCACGTTTGTGTTCTATTAGTGACAACAGTGGCGGTCCGTGCATTTCACGACTAGGCCTTCAGTGATGTCCTACACGATGTTAAACTGAGTGAATCCACCTCTTAATACCATCATTATGACGCCATGGCTCTCGAACCATATATTTATACAGAAAGGCAGTATAAAAGTGAGCATTGCATCACCTTAACATAGTCGAGTACAACAGACTTAATTAATATTTCCGGAGCATTTAAAATCAATACGTATTAACAATACATTAAGAGTAGTAAACTCTCAGTTATATGATCGCTTGGATATTACTGTCACAACTTAAAAATAAAAGGCGATTTTCAGGGATTAGTCTACAAAGTTTTATTCAGTCCACCGAAAGTAGCCTATGTGAGCTTTAACAAGTTTGTCCACTAAACATCGCATTGTCCCACCTGCAAAGCAGTTTCATTAAACTTCCTCTCCTCACGATATCCAGTTTTTCTTAAGGGTTCCATCTTGAAAATGGCGTTGTAATTGTATCAAAAACTGGAATTATCAAGTTGGTGTAAACTAGTTTATTTGAGTTGGTTAATGTAATTATATTTAGTCTTACCAATTGAAACAACTAGCATAATAAGCATTGCAACCGATGTACGTCGTTTTCACATTAGCCAACTAAACTGAGCACTGAAGCACTGCACCGGTCTGCCTCAGTATCCAATCAAAGGACGTTTACGTGTCACGTTCAATTCTGAAGGCCTCAGGGAAGATTTCTATTCTCGGGGAAGATTCTTGGAGCCTGGCAACACATGATAGCTGAAATATGATGAAAGCTCCAACATAAATAAACAACGCAGAAAGCTATGAAATCAAGAGAATGGACTATGGGGAATAATTTAATACATATTTATGAAAAGAAAATATTAAAATTAAATTAAATTAAAAAGGAAGTTCCTTCCTGAGTGGAAAAAGACATATTCTTGTATTAAATGGGATGCAGGAATAGGAATGTCATCTCAGTTTTAAGAAATGACCCAAACCAATTGAGAGAGTTTTAATAAACAGTTTTGGATTTTAAATCTATTGCCAGCAGCAGTTTTTATTCTTGTATAATCTTAATGAAATTCATTGTTTGAATTAATTTGCACCGAATTTCGTTTTTTTTTTTTTTTCATAAAATTCGGGACGGTTCCGGGACGTTTGAAAATGATTTTCGGGACGGTTGCGGGACGGTGGTGAAAAAAGTTAATTTTAATCCCTGTGTGTGTGTGTGTGTGTGTGTGTCTCACCAGCGTGATGTCTCTGGATGCAGCTGCTGCACTCATGTGCAGGCTTGGCTGGCGGATAGAGCTACTGCAGTCCAGAGCACGAGCAAATGTCCCAACAGCCCTGTAACACACACAGACACATGCAATGTCTTTACTACTGGACAGCACCACACTATACTACAGCAAACACAGGCACATCAGTGATCACTACAAATAAACACACCAGGCAAGCATGCGCGCGTGCACACACACACACCCTCTCTTACACAATTAGAGACACACACACACACACGCACACACACACACACACACACACACACACACACACACACACACACACACACACACACACACACAAGCAGTCATAATCACCAAACCGCTTTATCAGATTTGGACAGCCCATTAGATATGTGCAGACACTCAGACACACAAACTACTACCTCTAATAATAACAATGCAGCCTTAACAACGCAACAACAAAATATAATCTCTATGGTCTCCAGACATGCACTCCATATTAACTGGCTTACTACACAGTCATTTTTATTAAACCATCACACAGCACTATTATAGCATTATTAAAATACACACACACACACAACTATGTATAAGACACTAAAATCCTGGTGCAACCAATGGCTGGTCCCTGGGGTATTGTGAGCACACATACCCAGTCACCCTCAACACACAACAACCATTAAAACACCTATCTGGGGACAGGAGCTTAAGGAGCACAGTCGTAGCTAATGATTTGGTAGCACAATGTCATTGGCACATAAACACATTATTAGATGCTCCCTGAGCGCTTCAGAGAGGGAAACGTCTGCATGGCAGGACCTGTGCTGTCCTTCTCAGACACATAAATGAACTCTAGAATTAAAATCACCTCTAATTATGATTAACCACTTTGAATTATAATGTAAATGACTAATTCAGGTTGGGTACTCAGCATATACACAACTGAACACTGGGACACCGATGCTTGATTATCTGGTTATTAGCTCATTCTTTATGCATGTTCTATGTCCAGCCACAAGGGGGCGTCCACTTATCCACAATGGTCACAGAGTGGAGTTCAGAGAATGAACTCTCTAAAAAACAATAAAAAACTTCAGAGTCTTTCCCAAGTGCAAATGAATGAAACTACATCTGCAACATTGATAAAAGAAGAATGTCCTCCATCATGTCATTATTATTATTTGACTATACTGAGATTGAATCCAGGCCATACAAACAGTCCACTATGGATTGGAAGCCTGAGAGGAATAATCTCAGAGTGACACACAGTAAGAGAAAAAGAGGACGAGAGACTGATTCTTCTACTGGCATCTGTGGCAAAGAGGGCAGGGGGGTCTCTATGGAAACGGACACAATTTGTGATCTGGTCTCGAGGGTTCACGTGGGAAGTGAGAGAGAAGAAACAGCCACTACAGAAGAGAGAATGAGAAAGGAAGGCAAGGAGAGAGGGAGAGAGAAAGAAAGAAAGAGAGAGTGAGCGTTAGGCAGAAGAGAGGGTATTCTATTCAATTCCAAATGGATTCAATCTGACTAACTTATATAGAGCCATTAACAACAGACAGCCTCAAAGCGCTTAACAGAGCCCGAGGCCTGCGCACCCTAGAGCAGGCACATGGCGACGTAGGTAAGGTAAGACTCATGAAGGCAGGAAGGACACTTACCGAGCCACCACCAGGAACTGGTCTATTTGAAGCACACTCACCGAGCCACCACCAGGAACTGGTCTATCTGAAGCACACTCACCGAGCCACCACCAGGAACTGGTCTATCTGAAGCACACTCACCGAGCCACCACCAGGAACTGGTCTATCTGAAGCACACTCACCGAGCCACCACCAGGAACTGGTCTATCTGCGCGTCCTTGAGCAGACTGTTGGGGTCCCACACTTTAGACTCCAGCTTCTCCTGCACACGGTTGTCTGACTCGCCTGTGGAGGAAAAGAAGGACCCACGCATGACAAACACATTACAAAACTAGACGGGCACTCAACGAGTGCAGACCTCGGCCAAGGCCAATGGTGCACCAGGGCCAGCAGATGGCGCCAAGGCCAATAATAATTAAAAAAGCACCCTCTCACACAATGTTACAGAATGTGCAAAAAAATACAAAAAAGTCCTGGATGAATCACTTGATCCGGATCTGCCCCAAAATGGATGGGGTTCTTCCTTGTCTCATGTCACACCCCTCCACCCAGTTTCATGACTGTCAGTTCCGTAGTTTTTGCATTATCCGACAAACAAACGGAACCGAACACATAACCTGCTTGGCGGAGGTAACTAATACGCAACCACACAGACAGACAGACGGACAAACAAACAGACAGACACACACAGTAAATCACACACATCACACACGTGGATTCTCTATTCATTGGGTGGCCCAAGCTTCTGGATCCCTGGAAGCAACTTAAATATGTGCATCTAAACAAAGATCTCATCAGACCACTCAGGTCCATAAATAGCCGCTGCTTAAGATGACATGGGCGGACGGGAGAGAGGAGGGTGACTAAGGGAATGAAGGGCAGGACGGATAAGTGCAGATGAGTGAACGAGGGAACAGAGAGGGAGGAGGAGGAGGAGGAGAAAGAGGTCCATCTACAGCAAAGGTGACTCATAAGTAAAGGGCTGCAGACGGTCACATTTGACCATGATGAACCCAACATGAGAGTGCGCACACACACACACCGAACACACACACACACACACACACACACACACACACACAGTGTCAAGGACACTACAGTAGAGCCACAGCGGTACAGAAATCCCCTTACTGTGGTATTCAAAGAATGCCACCTTGCAGTTTGCAGTAATAATAGTGTTTAAAGAGTCAACAACAAACATCATTAGAAAGACTATTTCTGCATGGAATGTCTGTCTTAATGATTCTTTGATGTGCAGTCACAAGCGCAATAGCCACCTGTATTTGCATGTTGCATGCCATATTCACATGTATTTGAATGCAATATTTACATATTTAACTTCTGTTTTCCAGGAGATAAATGAAATTCTGAAGCGTTTTCCTGTTGTGGAAGCAATGGTGGGGACTAGAAATTATGTGGTGACTGAGTCCTACACTAGAGACAGTACTTTCTGAAAGCGTGGCCTCATTCAACTGTTCACAAATATAACTCCAACAACATAAACCAAGTCACACCTTCAAGTGTGCAGTTATGGAAAATGATCATGCAATTTACTCCTTTTCACTGTGTCACACCCCATCAACTATGATATCAACCCAGATAATTGGTGACTCAGGATTGGCACTAGTCACGTCCTACAGGTTTGCCAACCCCACTGTATTACTTACTGTCTAAAGACTGAACAATGACACTTAGAATAGCACTTGGTTAAGAGCATCTTTTACGTTT